>NC_088979.1:167452499-167698818 GCF_963932015.1 Anas acuta | reverse complement strand
GCAAGACATACACAGAGAAATGACATTATCAGGGCATTAAAATAAAAATATAAAGAAATTGAAATATTAGAGAATTAAAACCCAAGGTAAAAACACTAAAGTCAAACCCAGACCTTCCAATTAAACATAGTCTCTAAATTGACTATTTTGACATCCTCTTCACTGTAAAAAGGACAAACTCAACACTTTATACTTTGAAATGACACAAAACTCAGAACCTTTGTTTCATCCCTAGTTAGGACTCTCAGCCCGTGTGTGAAATAAATTGACAAATAAACACATTCAACAGAACAAAATTTTAAGAATAGTAAAGGCAGAACAAAAGAGCCTTTCACTAAAAATTCCGATTGCAAACTTGCATATTACAGAAGGATATTGTCGATTCATTGCGATCGGAAAAGGCTTTGAATTGAATGGTCAAATAAACTGCTTATCTTGCTGGTGTAAGATTGCTCGAAGGCACGGAATGGAATTTGCAGCAGTCCTGCGACACCTTCGTCTCTTGCAACTTATACAGGTAAGTGAGGACTGAATTCCAGCTTGGAACCCCGTTTGCTTAAAAAGAGCATTTCATGGACATTTCAAAATGATCTGGCCAATGCTTTGGGAAAACTGCACACCAAATTAAAAAAAAAAAAAAAAAAAAAAAAAAAAAAAAAAAAAAAAAGGGTATATAGATAATCTCTTGTTGTACCCTGTAAACAAACACAGAAAAGAGTTTAGGTTTATTATAGCCCTGTACAGAGTGCTGGGTGCATTGCTATTTTGCCTAACCCACGATATATTCAGGTTGGTCTCATCTTACAGGGACTCTGCACTTTATCCTATGGTAAACGCTCTAGCTCCACAAACAAGCGAGTTAAGGTAAAGAAAGAAAAATGCAGGCAGGAGATTTAAAACATATGAGCAGCTTTATTTGGGGGCATTTATCCATTCAAGCTGTTGTTGCAGTTTCCTGAGATGACTATTTGGATTGCAGGGTAGGATCAGGCCTTGACACAGGAGGCTAAGGTGGCCCTTCAGTTTTACTGGGATCGTTAGCTCCACTGTTACACGATAAGCTAAGATTGCTGGGGCTAATTTAGAGAGATCAGGCTCTTGCAAACCATGGTGTGAAGAATTCTGTGCAATAAATGTGTTGAGCGAACAGCCACACAATGTAGTCCAATGTCTATAGCTATCGTCTTCACCTGCAATGGTTCACGGGGCTGCCCCAAACCAGCAGTAGGTGTTGCACACTTTAGGAATGATGAGGGTTCTCCAGATAGTTTTTTGAACCAGTTTCCTGAGAAGGCTCACAAGTCAGGCTTCCTTACCCTTCACTAGCAGTCTTTTCAAGGTCAGCCTGCTTCACAGGGGTATTTTTTTGTATGTTCTGAAAGATGTTATGTTGTCCTTAAGCCACTAACACAGCACCATTGCCTTGTGGTACGGGCTCTTACTGTGTTAGTTCTCTGTGTTCACAGAAATGAGCTACAGTAGGGCTGTTGTGCTGCTGTTCTGCGATGCACATCACTGAGCCAATCTTGTCCTTTCACTGACGGTATCTGGACTGTTCCGATGCCTAGGACACTGCAGTTTTGTTTCCATTTCTCTGACTATATGCTTTGTAATGCCATTTCCTACCAGCATGCCCTTTCCATTCTGGTAGACAGGAATTTGGCCCCACCATCTGTTTCTCCAACTGAAGGCAAATTTTTACAAAATCTGTCCTCTTGCATCACAAACTTAATATTCGGAAAGGCAAGGAAGCCTGGAGAAGTGCTCTGTGATTCCAGGAGAAATTTCTGCAGAGCCAGCCCATAAAACTTGGTTCCCTGCCACCAGTCCTACGGCAGGCATTATTTCTAACGTTACATACATAGTGTTATTATGAGGAACCAAATCTTCCACTTCTGCTGGTCTGCAAACCTACCACTGGCTGTCGTTCACAGGAGCAGAAAGGGTATTTTAAGCACCTTTCTGGCTAAAGACTCACGATCAGCACCAAGCAAAGGCTCTTTTAGGAGTAGTCATCTGCTCTGTCCTATACGTGGTCCTGACTTGTGATGGCAGCCTGTGGCTGGCATGTAATCACTGCTTCGGTGTATTGCCATTATTAATTTTGCTGAGCATTTCATTTTTCTATCCAATACAATTCGTGCCATTAACATAATCATTCTAAAAATTAAAATGACAACTGCAAAAGGGAAAGCCCTATTTGAAAATGACTGTAGTGGTGGGAAGATACCATAGGAGGGATTCCCATCACAGTAATCTCCTTGTTATCCTAACATACCGTAATTTCTGGAAAGCCACCTAGCTGACAAATCCAGTAAAGGCAGGATGTCAAGTAAAGCATCCATGTCCATAGTTCAGCATATACTTAAAGACAGTAGTTTAAAGCTATCAAACAATTGCCTTTACATGATGGTGTTTGACTGTCATTTCTTTGTCATGTCACATTTCTAATTGCATCTATTCACGGAGATTACACTAAAAATACACATATTTTTGTCACTTTGTGTCCTGAAGATGTTTACATACAGAACTGACCCCCATTTCTAATCAATCTATGAAGTTACATGTGATTAAAATAAAATACAAGCAATCATCTGATGGTTGTAGGCACGGGTCTCCATTTTGCACAGGCTGGTTTGGAATTTGGACTAGCAATATCTGGCTAATGAAGCTATCCAAAAAGTTTAATCTTGCTCTAGTCCATCTTCATGGATTAATAGCAGGGTTAAAACCCTGAGTGAGCGGGTGGATTTGAGATTGTACAACCGAGTGGCAGTGTTATTCTTATAATACTGTTGTACACTAACATTATCTAGTCAAATCTTTTAACAAAACAAACAAGAAGTTTTAATATGGTTAATATGGGATTTATTTCACTGTGTTATCTCTGTTCATATTTTTTTCTTGTCTTCAAGTTCACCCATAGCAATCACCCTGATAATATATCTTTTCTCTTTTGTTTGCACATATATGATAATGAAAACAGAACAAAGACATTAAAAAAAAAAAAAAAAAAAAAAAAAAGAACCTCTCTCTGCTGGAGTTTCTTTTGATCTGTTTATTGGTCCTCATATTATGTATGTTATCTAGTGCTTCCACGTCATCTCTATAACAAAATATAAAGTTTATAGCTTAACTTAAATCAACAGTACCTCATTACACAATGAGAAAAATTGTCTTTAACATATCGGTTAGAAACATACATTTAAAGAGCTGACTTCTGTCTTTCAAAGCCAACAGCATCCCTGTTCAATGAGAACATAATTCATTCTCTCCCTATCTCAAATCTTCAGATGCATATGCTTAACCCATATTTCTCTCAACTCTTACCCATTTCATACTGACAGCACTTATTCAGGTTCTCATTTTAATCTCTTTTTTTTTTTTGGCTGTGCAGCTGATGTACACACTCCTCCAAGATCTCGTTCATGCATGTATTCACATAATTGGTTTATAATTGAAAACACATTGCTGATTTTCATAATACTACTGTCATTAAGCCTGTACTGTTCAGCTTTATGCTGACACCATTTAGATATACTTATCTTGAATGCCCCATTTTAAATGCCTTAAATTTGCTAAGTGAGAACTTTCATATGTATAACTTTTCCTTCCTAAATCTTCTTTTTAGAAGTCATGTTAGCAATTCCAAAAACGTTAAAGAAAGAAAAAAAAAAAGAAAGAAAGAAAAGAAAAGAAAAGAAAAGAAAAGAAAAGAAAAGAAAAGAAAAGAAAAGAAAAGAAAAGAAAAGAAAAGAAAAGAAAAGAAAAGAAAAGAAAAGAAAAGAAAAGAAAAGAAAAGAAAAGAAAAGAAAAGAAAAGAAAAGAAAACGGTTCTCATCTTCTACCTCTATTTTTTCTCTTTTTTTTTTTTTCATCTTAGTAGGTATCTTTTACCTAGGTTTCTTCATTATGCTGCTGGGATATGCCAATCTCTGGCAGCTCATATCAAGCAATATGCCAATATCCAGCAGCATCCAATGACTTTGTTCCTTCTCACCATTTAATTCCACCAGAATAGCGAGCCTTTCACGGGGGTCAAATTGTAATTTTACTATGAAGCGCCAGGAAGACCCTTTGTATAGATTCTGAATGTGATTATAGAATATAATCTGTATATTAAATTAAATCTGTACAGATTCTAAAGCTGGGGAAGTGCCTGGAGCACAAGCACTGTGAGGAGCTGCTGAAGGAACTGGGGTTGTTTAGTCTGGAGAAGAGGAGGCTCAGGAGAGACCTCATTGCTCTCTACATCTACCTGAAAGGAAGCTGTGGGGAGCTGGGGGTCGGCCTCTTGTCAGAGGTAAGTAGTGTCAGGTCCAGAGAGAATGGCCTGAAGTTCTACCAGGGAAGGTTCACACTGGAAAGTAGGAGACATTTCTTTTCAGAGAGCAGTTAGACACTGGGACGGGCTGCCCAGGGAGGTAGTAGAGTCACCGTCCCTGGGGGTGTTCAAGGAAAGGTTGGACATGGTGCTTAGGGACATGGTTCAGAGGGTGACACTGGTGGTAGGGGGTGGTTGGACCAGATGATCTTGGAGGGCTTTTACAGTCTTAATGGTTCTGTGATTCAAAATCATTCCTTTCTCTGGAGGTTTTCTTTTACTCGGTCACCTTTCTCCAGATTCATTCTGCTTTTTTTATTCTTGTTGCTAGTTTCTCCCATGGCTTATCCCATGTGAATTTTACTCTGGGAGTAGGGAATAGAAGATTCTTTTCCTTCTTTTGTAAGGTTTGTATGTTTAGTGGGACATACCACTGAACAGAGGTACAGAAACAAACCTGATCTTCTTTCATATGAACCATCATATATTAACCATCACCAGTTGAACGCTACTTAGCTCTTATTTTGGAAGTTAGAGTTTGTAATTTATTCCAACATCATCATCAAGGAGAACAAGCAGGCAAAACAACTTGCTAAAACTCTGTCTTCACGAGTTATACCAGACTTACATTTTTAATAGATAATTGGAATATCCAAGCTTATTTTTATTATTCTTGTTAAGAGATGTACTTTAATTTGGACATCTGAATATGAAAAAGAAAAAAAAAAAGAAAAAAGAAAAAACAAAACCAACTGTGTTGAGGATTTGAAAGCTAGCTCTATTCCCATTTGATGAGGATATTTTATTATTCATTGTCTCCCTCTCAAACCTTCAAATACACATTCAACATTTGTTACAGTGCCAGAAATTTATTGGTTTGGTATGGAACAAGCACTTAGCCTTGCTCAGAGCTAAAGACTGCCTCTGTTCTCCGGACAGCATCTGGCAACCTTCTCCTGATAAATCTTCCTCTTCTATCTTGTCAGAAAGCACACAATTCACAACAATGAAGAACATATGGCATCGCTTTTGTTGATACATTTTCTGTTTGAAAAGTTCTGACAGCAGGCATAGACAACGCGGTTCTTTGTGTCTCATTGGAAGTAAAGTACAACTGAAGAATAAATAAAGATTTCTAGTTTTACTGGAAAGCTGAATAGCATTTCCACAAAATAAGGATATGGGATTTGCAATCAGGTTTAAAAAGCACAAACAAAGTGAGGGCGAATTTTTATTTATTGAACAGTTCCAGGTCTGGATTACAGTGATTGTACGTGTACGTGCTAACGATGAGGTTGTGGGGAGACCTGTCCATGCAACATTATCCAGTCATGACTATAGGTTATTACTCTTTTTAGTTAACTACAGATTAAATGTAACTCCAAACAGACCAAGCTGACGAAGAAGGCATCAATAATTTAAACCTTTCTAACACAATGACTCTGATTTCATTTGGAAATATGCCATGAACTGTGCTTCTATGATTACACATCTTTTTGGTGTCCAATGCTGTTCGTTCCAAAGTCACAGCGGTAAATCTAACACCCAAAGATGTTGAAGGCTGGTTTTGATGCATCTTACTAGCAGTATCTGTGCAGGCTTACCTTGTTTGAGTTTGGACAGGAACTCTTTGATATATGTTACTGGATGTGCTCAAAGCTAGGAAAACAATGCTCCACACTGTTGTTTAAGGATCTTGCATTTTTTTCAGACCTTGGCTGCTAGATGATCTCCCTATAGTATACATACATAGCTCCTTCTAATATTTTGAATATATTCATTGTAATCTAGTTTATGGGGTTGCATTTGCTATCCATTAATTTTGCCTTTGCAGTGCCTGACACTGCTGGTTCATCAGCAAAACTGTGGCAAAGAGAAACCCCTCTAACTGTTAACTTGTAGGAAGCTTTACACTCAGATATTAAAAGTTGTACTTAGGCTGCCGGTACCCTTGGCAGAAGAAGGAAAAAAAGCCACCTTCTGTTGGATTTGTTGCCCACCATAGGGGCTGCAGCCAGGGGGTCTCTGGGAGAGCCTCACAGTCCAGAGGGACATATTGTGACAGGGCCAGATGTCTCCGGATAAACCCTTACCTCCAGTTCTTCCATCCCAATCCTCCAGAACAAAACAGTGGGTGCCTCAAAACTTTTTAAAATACATCCAGAGAGTGCCTGGCAGCAGAGGATTTCTGAAGGCCGGGAAGCGCAGAGCCGGCCTGTCCAACAAGATGGCTGCCAACACAGGCACAGAGGCCCAGCTGAAAAAAATTACTGCAGCCACTTTGGAAATTAAAATCACAAGCAACAGTACTGCTAGCTGCTACTTCAATTAATTCTTGGCAGTACTGCTGGGACAGATGAATGTATCTCAAGGGGGATATTTGTGGTGGAAGATGAAGTAAAAGAGACCCCTGCCTAGATCCAGAAAAGTCTTAAAGACAGATACATCCTATGTGCAAGTGGAATAGCCAAGTCCTGCAGCCACAAGGGAAGGCAAACCCCTAAGATTTGTCTTCCTGCTCATTACAAAAATGCTCAGATGTCTGGTGGATGCTGAGTTTCATTTAGCAAAAGCTCTGCAACTGACTCCAGTTGCAAATATAGTATTCTGATATTCACACACCTCAAACTGATTATGAAGAGGGAAAAATGCAACTCAGAGAAAAGAATTCTTTTGGGGATGCCACATTACAAATGAATCATTTCCCACAACTTAGCAAAGCATACTGTTGGACTGCAATCACCCCTTTAAAAAGTAGGAAACCTGCCAGGTGGCAAGGCTTAGACTTTTTAATGAAGTTTCCAGTTCAGGTCTGTTTCTCCTACAAAAGCTACTGGTTTCTAGTCTTTAACTTTTAATAGCTCACCTCCTGCACGCTAGAAACATGGGAGTTACCTTTACTCTCAGTAAGACGTCGTGGAAAAATGCCAAGTGATAGCTCCGGCAGTCAAATGAGTGGAAGAAGAGATCAGCACAGGATGATTCATGCTATCTGTAAGATCACTCATTAACCAGTTCCCATCCCTTATCTGTCTGTATCTTCTCCTATCTCCCCTCCACGCCTCCCATCCTTCTTGCCCACTCATTCTTCATTCCCATGGCTTCCTTCACCCCTCCCTCCCTTTGATTTAATCCCTCATTCTCTAAGCCCCTGTGCTCAGCTTCACACATCACACGAATCCAGACCTCCCATGCATGAACCTGGAGTGGAAACCCATAATAATCAGTCGCTGGGCTTAATTGTTTGTGCTTTTTACTGCCGAAATTTACAATTTGTCCCTGCAGTTAGATTTTTCTCCTGATAGTTCAAAGTTTGCTTTGCATGGGGGAAGGAAAGAGGCTGCCTGCTTATGAAGAACAGGAAAGAAGAAGGCTGAACCCTACCACTCCCCCAGCACACAGCGTCTCACTGAGAGCACAAGGCAGTCGATGAGGGGTTTCACTCTGGCAAACAATAAATCACAGGGCTGGCATAGCAGGCAGACACAGTCTTAGTTAAAGAAGATGCCTGCAGAGTGTGAATCTGCCTGCACAGCGTGCTTACCCTTCAAGCACTCAGCTCTTTAATGGTGCAGGCAGTGTCCAGGGGCAGCAAAAATGCCAGCAAAAGGGTGAGCTCTGCCCAGGTGGCAAGGCAGTCACCTCAGCTCTGGCGTCTGCTCCCAGAATAGACATTTTCATTTTATTCTGTGTTCTAATAAGTGGCTCTCATTGGTGTTGCCTCCCTTGAAGTGCAATTCTTTAATGTCCTTATTCCCAAGCCAGCACCTCTACCCACACTGCTGTCTGTGCCAGGGAAGGCTGCGAGGAGCAGGGGAATGGGGAGGAAGGTGAGCACACTCACCCCTCAGATATGCCCCCTCTCTCTCCTTATAGCCCTTTCCAGTTGCTTCCAGTTGCTGCTGGCAGCCCCCTCCCTGGTGTCCTCCTTCCCAGCTTCCTCTGTCTGTCCCACTGCTGCCAGTGGCAAGTCTCAGCCACTGTCTGAAGCAACAGCAGCTGGTGGGAACTGGTCTCTCTCCAGTATCACAGGAGCAGCCTTTAGGGCAGGTTCTCTTCCCATGTTGTCCTTATTATGGCTCCTGTATTGCGACTTTATAGCCAAGAGACCAGCAGCATCCTGCCCACTAGAGTGAGGGCTGCAGTCTCAAAGCCAGGCTCTGTCTGGGTATATTCCCTCTGGCCTCAGAAATTATTAATTCTTTTCTTCATGGGGGTACAGATTCATCTGGAAGGTGGAGTAGCTCACAGATTAGTGGTTAAGCCAGTCTCTGAAAGAGATGGGAGATGTGAAATAGGAGTTATTAATGCTCCCAGGCAAAGGAGAGGGCCAAGAAATGCAACTATGGGGCATTTCTGTGAAAAAGGAGTGATGGTACCACCCCAACCACACCCCACGGTTTAAGTGGAATCAGTAACCTGTGAGACTATCCCTGCTGATGTACAAGAGAGGTTTTGAGACCTCCTGGAGCAGACCACCGAAGACACTTTGACAGAGAAACCCTTGTTTCTGAATTCTGGTGAGGTACAGACAGGACATGCGTGAGTAAGAAAACAATTTGCTGAGCTCTCAAAGACGCTACGATGCCTTGCCTGTATCCCCCTGTCCCCCTATGATCAGCCTTGTCAGTGAGGATAAGAGATGTCCCATGCCATAAGGACCTCCTAGTGTTGTGCAGGTCACACACCTGAGGGTCACAGGGTGCCGTCACGGCTGCCCAGCACATGCCACCAGGGTTGCACCCAGTCTTGCAATCCTTTCTCTCCCGTATGAGATCCTAACCCAGACCTCCTGAAAGATAACCTCCTCGAAGATGAGGTAGGTCCTAACAAAAAGTCAATGCACTTTTCACTGTCATGACAGAAAAAAGGTCAGAAAAGTCATGACATTTTCTAGTTTCACCCAATTCCCAAATCATAGCTGTGACTATATGGTCACTATACAATCCTTAGTTCTGATTCATTATAGCTTCTGCCTTTTTTGTAATTTTTTATTTTTTTTTTTGGTAGTGAAAAAAATGCTAATATATTATTTTGGTATCTTCATATCTGTATCCAGATTGAACATTCACTAAATTTGCTTAAAGACACATTCACCATTCCCAGCATTCACTTGGTTTTATAAGGATTACCAGCAGCAATCACCTGAGTTGCATGTTAGCTGTAATTCCTCTCTCTTCCTTGCCTGTTGTAAACACTGAGCCAAAAGAGTGATTTTTTTTTTGTGTGTGTGTATTCCTTGAGTACGGTAATTAACAATTTGGAAAGTAAATGAAGTACACAAAGACTTGTGTTTCACTACACACTCACATTTCCTATACATGTTGGTGTTGTAATTCCACATTTCCATCATAAAATATGAATTTTCAGGGGAATGCATGATGAAGACAAGGCCTGATTGGCATAATTTGGTGAAACTGATTAACCACTTGACCACTAGATTAGCATTGGTCATTTCATGGCCTGAACCGCTCTTAATTGTGCAGAAGATTGTTAGAATTTATTCCCTGAAGATTGGACTGTCCAGAGATTCCTGGATCAAACAACAGACAAAGTCCTTGTATTGCCACTGAAGGCTTATCTACCTGGGCATGTTCAGTACAAAAGAAGGTAGAGAATCATTACAAGAAAAATAAATATAGATGTGTATGTGAAATATATATATATATTTTTCTGGTAAAATTAATTACTAATAATTGGAGTGTCTGGGTGTATTAAGACTCAGTGATGATTGTTATTTCCCACATCAACACATCTACAGGTTAGTTGTAGCAGGGAGGTCTAGCGAGAGGATGCAAGGTAAGGAGCATGTAAATGAAAGGCAAATGCTCCCTTTTTAGGGCATAATGCAGGGCACTTGCAGATCAATGGGATTTTTCCAATTACTTTTCTTAGCTCTTAGCTGCCTAGAGGAAGGAACGGGGCAGCTGCACATTCTGAACCACTCGGACTGGCACCAGCAGAAATGCACCTTTAAGCTCAAGGTTCTTGGCTCTGTTTTACTTCCCTTTCATGGGGATAATCTTATCAGTGAGAGCAAAACACAACCTAAATGTTGATGTCAGTTGCCTCCTCTAAGGAAAAGAATCTATGAAATACAGTTGAAAAGTGTGCTGAACTTTTGCTTTGCTCAGGAAAGATAACATGGATGGATGGATGGATGGATGGATGGATGGATGGATGGATGGATGGATGGTTGGATGTGCCAAACATTGCACCCTGTACTTGAAAGCTAATGGAAAACATATTCTGTGGTTTTGACAAATTAACAGAACAGAGCAACTTGGTTTTATATATCACAATCTTATTATTTCCTGTTTTTCTGGTGAGTTTTGGCTTGGAAAGCAAACAGACTTTTGCACAGCTGAGTAATGTGTTCAGCTTTAGATTTGGCCAGAAAATAAAATCCCGGAAGATCTTTCTACTTGGATGGAAATAATGTATGTTACTCTGATATTACTCTTTGGGATTCACTTCTGTTATTACTTTTATAGTTGATTGCAGTGCGCTAATATGAGAGAGCCAAATCTCAAAAGACTTAGTGAAGTCAGTGGGAGTTTTGACTGAGTAAAATTTAAACAGTCTCTGAGTAAGGTTTTAGGACTCAGTTTATCAGAAGATTCTCATTGGCACCTGAAATACTTTATGTCCTGGAAAAAAATAAAATAATAATAAGTAACTGAGATGGCTTCTGGGGTGCAGGCAGGCAATACGGAAAACAACTGCAAGACTGTCTTTGAGTAACACCACTAGGTCACAGTGCAAAGGACATTTCCAGGACAGAGTAGAGGACGGTATGTTAGAAATGCCATCATACACACAGCACCGAAGTCAGGAAACTGCTAAGGCAAGCAGGGTAACGTGCAGGAGACAGTCGGCATCAGCCCCAGCTGGCCCCTCTACATTATTTAGGTAAGAGGGATGATCTATGGAGCAGGAGCAGGAGTTCAGAAAGGTGGCTTAAAACTGCATCAGTTCTCTCTTGAGCTGAGATTTCTGTTAATGCAAACCAGAAACTCATATCTTATGTGTTGTTTTTGTTTGTTTGTTTGTTTGTTTGTTTTAATTTATGTCATGATGTAGAAAGTATTGGTCTGGCTGGACTCTCCTGAGCCTGACTCCTGCTTCTACCAAGGCTCTTTGGCAGCGTAACAGAACTCCTTCACCAGCACAAGCCAAGCTCCTACCACCACCGGATCATACGATAGTCTCAACTGCTATCTGATTGCTCTCTAAATAGTTGTACTTTTCAATAGATTTCGGGCATTTGTAGCAAGAAAATGTGAACTATATGGATTGAAAACCGGCATACCAACTAAAAGAACATTTACTATTTTTAAAATCTCTATTTTTAAACTAATGTCATGAATCACTAGGTTCTGTCTCTGGGGTATTGAAGGGTTGCAATTCACATCACTTCCCAGCTCCAGAGGGTGAGAACCATTTTGTGTTCTTTCCTTGAAATTTCCATTAACTGCATAGATCACTATGCAGTATCACTAGGTATCACTAGGATAGCTTTGCAATTGGGACTTCCTTTCATTAGAAGGTAGTTGAAGCCACAGATGTTTTTTGTATTAGATATAATAAAATACTCACCTAAACATATAAATTCTAGGTTTTCTTACACTCTGATATTAATCTGGTTTGCGTGTTAGCCAGCTGGGTATCAGTGAGGCTCTCTATTTAATCAGCAATCCTCTGCACTCTATTCATCCTTCCCTAAATACATACACTTGTAAACATATAGAATGGTTGAAAAAGTAATTCAGGAGTCCTGGTACAAAATTTTGAAGTATCACTATGAAGCCCTGTACATTTCTCTTCTGACTGGTGTATCTTCCTGGAGAACAATGTCTCTCACTGGCATGCACCAGTGTGCATATACATGCATTTTTCACAGTGGGGACAGTCCAACAGCAGAATAGGTTGCCCAAAGATGTCTCTATCTTTGTATGTTTTCAAGACCCAGCTGGATAAAGCCCCAAGTAACAAGGTCTGATCTTGTGGCTGACCCTGCTACGAGCAGGAGATTG
Source organism: Anas acuta (assembly GCF_963932015.1). Classification (NCBI taxonomy): domain Eukaryota; kingdom Metazoa; phylum Chordata; class Aves; order Anseriformes; family Anatidae; genus Anas; species Anas acuta. Next base: position 167,686,458 of record NC_088979.1, on the reverse strand, counting down.
GACTACTGCTTCCTGGCATCCCTTCCAGCCTCAATTATCATGTAATCCTGTGATTCTAGGACTACACAGTGTATATACATATTTTTTTACAATGGGGTTTGGAAACTTTTGCCTTCAAATAGTCTCCATACCGCCACATTATACTGGCTTGTGTAAGCCAATAAAACCTACATAATACCCTGTTTTTCTTTGAAGTCACAGTGTTTGTGGTAATTGTATCTATTCAAAATAACAATGCCTAGGGTGTAAATATTTTATGAAATAAATTTTAGAATACACATTAGGGTTATTTTTTCCTCTGAAATGCCTGGGGGAAATACCTTAGTTTTTCTAGTTACCAGAACTGAAAATTCTTGGTGTGTATGGCTGAGCACACTTTTAGTGTAGGGTGTACCTGATCACACACAGAAGGGTAAAAGTGGAGGATATAAACCAAGGAGAGAGATAAGTCAGAGCAGACAAAAGAATGAGGAATGCAAGAGAGGAGAAACAACATCTGGTGATATTTTTCCTTGGTTAAATAGCATTCATTGCTGTCCTGAGAGTCTTCGTTGCCAGCTTTACGCGCTGATTGCACACAACTCCCACTGATTCCCTTACAGAAGAGGTTTCATGCAGCTTGTGACATTTTTGCTACACTCTCCCCTCTGTTCTCTCATTTATCTTCCTTCTTTTGTTCCTTTCCTCTGCCCTAAAAGAACAGGATTTTTCTTCCCTCTCAGCTTACAACCTCTCAGGGTTCACACTCTTTTCATCCTTTCTCCCAAAGGCTCTAGCAGTGACCTTTCCAGAGAAAATAAACTTTGAGATTGCATAGTGATTAGGGAGATTATCCACATTAAGCATTACCCTTGTGAGTATGAATATAACAAAAGCTCATTTAAGAAACTCAAGCACTCTGCTGTAACTGGCAGAGGTATCAGCTACCTCCTGCAAAAGTGGCCCTTTTATTCCACTGCTAGATTTAATCAACTGCTCGTGTCTGTCATCTCAACAAGCAGCCCTGTTGCTTCCCAACGTTTGTATGAGTTAGAAATGCTGCTGCTAAATCACCAGAACAATTGTATTTGTTTCTAATTTTTCATGAGATTGTTCACAGGGAGAACGGTGGCTAGGCTTTTGCCTTCCTGTCTGCTTGCCCTGTGCTTGGCATATTTTGATATCCCACTCATAATTAAGTTCATACCTATTTTTACAAGGTAGAAGGGCATTAATTAAATGTCTGAAAGCAAACAGAAATGCCTGCTGTTTCTTCACAATATTTCTCCCTGATGTTCTTCCCACCTCCATCACTGTGGGGATTAAAATGACATGGCATGAGGCAGAACAAGAGGAAAAGTTCATTTACTGGGAGACTTCACTCCAGTGCAGAGAACTGTGCAAGCCATAAATCTCTCTACATTATCATCCCCCTTTTTCCAACCAAGTATCCTGTTGTCCCAACAAATTATCTACAGGGCACCACTTGTCCAATAATTTGTCTCTAAGATAAATATTTTGACATTTTCCCTCCTTTTAGAAAATACAGGCATGAGGTGTTTTCAATTAAGGCTAAAGAGTTTGTTGAGGGTTTGGGAAACTCTTTTGAAGTCCAGAAAAAATCAGTTGACAGCTCTGATCATTTTGGCACGGCACCAAGAATTACAAATGCAAGAAACCATGTGATTGCCTGTTACTGCTGTCTCCAAATGCGAGTGTCACCCTGGAGGCTTTTGCTCTGTTCCTGTTCGCTTCTTAAGCTCTTCTTTGTGCGAACGGTTAAATAAGTGTGCTTTAGTCGCCTTATGGTTGTTAAATTCACCATGACAAGTGTAATATAAGCATGCCTACGAGAAAATAGGCATCTACTAAGCACTTGAATGTTGATTTTCCCTTTACAAAAAAAGAAAAGCAAACAAAAACATCTAGTAACTCTCATGTCAGTCATGGTCAGTTTGGTTACATGCGAGGTAATACATGAAATCCAAAAAATATATATTATAAACTTTCTATTTCTGACAAGTGTAATAAATGTAATGTAAAACATTTATAATTACTTCTTCTTTTAAAAAGCAATTACAGATGCAGAAATAGCTATGATTTTATGAGAAAACGTGGTCTCTTTCCATAACAGGATGCACAACCACTTTCATTTTGATCTATGGACTTCATTTCCCTGATAACATGAGCAGAAAAGTTCCCCTACTGTCAGATTAAAACCAAGTCAGAATGCATGCTGGCTCAGTACACAATTTCAGCTTTTTAGCCAAAATTTTAGCTCATATGAGGCCTCAGTTTAATACCAGTTTTGCGTAGGTGTTGTATTCTTGCCAAAGAAGTACAAAGTACTAAATTTTTCCAGCCATAGACGACAAGGAAGCTGAAGAACTGCTAAAGAAGCTAGTGAAGATCGGGGGTCAATGCTGTCTACCTTACAAAGAATTGCTTCTTTACAAAACAAATTGTAATGCAAGTTTGGAGGAGATAGGAAAGATACGTACTAATAATGTGTTTTAAAATGATATAAGCATTTTAAAATGGAGCTTCCCAGAAGTGAAATTCTTAGCTTAAGTCATCCTGGTTTGTTCAGTAGGTCAAAACCAGGGCAGTTGCAGAATCGGCACTGAATATTTAATTTTTTTCCCAAGTATTTTCATGACCTCACAGTACCTGTGGAAGAAACGGAGGACTTCAGATAATTCTGGCAAGGTAGAATTCAAAGAGTAGACTGAATGCTTCAATGGCAAGCTTGTTTGCATTAGTAAATCTGTTATGGACAGATGAAAAGAATCATTCTGCCGATAGAATTAATATAATCACTATTTTTAAAGCATATTTTCAAGGTTATTCTTTCAAATATATATAATTGGGTTAAACTGTGAACCTGTCAGAGACACAGTCCTCAAGGCAGTACCCGGGATGGAAGGATTTTGACTATTTTATTACATATTTGTAGCTTAACGATGTAACTGTAACATCCAGTAAGCAACCTGCTAGAACAGCATGTAATTTTTCAGCAAAATATGTTATAAAATGATAGTAGCCTGAGAAGGACAGTCACCCTGTTTGAAGTAAGGCAGCCAGTTCGGAAGCCCCATGTCAATGGAGTGAGTGAGGCTCCTCTCCAGGTTAACTCAGGGAACCTAACCTGGAAGCTTTTTTCCACTGCTTATGTAAAGACCCCAAACAGGAGGTACACGAAAACCCTCATTATGTTTGGTTTTAAGACAGGTCCCATAGAAAGAAGACACCTATGGAACTAACGATGAGCTCTCTCTACTGTTATTTCCTAGCAGATATAATTTCCTACAAAATTTTCTCCGTAAATTTTTGTCTTTAAAACAGCCCTTAGAAACTGCTCTTTTTGGAACAGAAAGATGTGGCTGCAGTTTGTGCTTATTTATTTAGATTCACTGCTTCACCATTTCAACTATTTGTCTTATCCACCCCCAGCTGTTCACTGTTTCAGGTTATGCCTGGAACAGTTGCTCATTTGAGGATTCCTATACGGCTGTTTATGTGTCAAGGTAAGAAAAAAAAATCAATCTTAAGAAAAATATACTTTATGAATAACAGTTCCGAGTTTGCATAACTGTTCTGTTTTGTGTAAAAGTGTTCTCCCTGCTTTCATTCTGGTAGTTTAGTGTACTCTCCTGCAAACTTGAACCACGCAAGGTTTAGTGTTTGGAAAGGTTTTATGAGCTCTTTACCAAACTAATAAAATTTTACAGGCAGCAATACCATGTTCTCCATGACTTTCAGATTCAGATCTTGTTTCTAAATCCTCTTTTTTACACTAGAAAAACATGTCCATGCATTACAGGAAGCACTACTAGCAGCATAATTGGTTTGATGAACACAGTCGTATACATGCCAGTAAAATATGGTAAAAAATACCAGATCCTTTTTGCACTACTTCCCCATTAAAGCCAGCGCTGTGATAAAGGTGTAAATATCCCTAGTCTAGCCAGATCCACAGAGAAAAGCACTTTTTTGGCTTGTAAGATGAAATGGCTTTAGGCTGTTTCCTTCATTTTCTTTTGAATGTGACATCTTCCAACTAAGATGTGAATTACACTAGGATTCTTCATGAACACAATCCAAAAACTTTACACCTCAAAAACTGGTTTCATTTTGGCCGTGCATTACTGAAGAAACAAGAGACCATACATATCCAAAATTATCTTGAAGAAAGTTGTGACCCTGATGGAATGCAGTAGCTGCCACAGCTGAATTTCAACATACACTGAACAATAAAGTGATACACATGGGAAGGTTTACATCTCTTGTGCTTTCATGGGGAGTAATGTCTTTCTCCGCTCCTTGGAGAGATGCAGCTTGTCTTTTAAGTACATTATCAAGTAAGAGAATTAATTTATTTAAAAGTCTCCATGTTTGTTTTTGTTTGTTTGTTTGTTTGTTTTCCCTATATACTCAAAGTGGGTTAATAACAGGTACAGATACCCTCAGCTTGTCTAAAGCAAACATCTTTATCTTAGATCTCCAGATTTTCCAATATATATAGGACTTAACAGTAAGGCTTACTTCAGATCAAGCCTTCATTCTGCAAAATACAACTTAAGCAACAGTGTAGAGGACTGTGGACTGTTTTGTTTAAGTGAGATATCAAAAAATGTGCTCTATGCACATCTGAAATATAGATTTATTCCATACAAAATGCAAGTCTCCATTCTAACAGAGTGTGAGAATGAGGCAAAGCCATTTGGTGTATCTGTTCTTTGGTTTTCTATTTGGATATCGGAATAATATTGCTAGCTTACCTCCTGAGATTTTATGAGAGGACAAACAGCAAATAATTTTGGAGAGTAAAAGAGTCAGGTATACATTCTTGCTCAAAGATAGAAAATTCATGTTCAATTATAGAGTGTGCATGGTATCATTCCATGATGTGATCTTCTCTACTTACAGCAGGAGATGATTGGTTTTGTTAGCAATGATAGCAAGATTAGATCATTATGTTCTATGCTGCTCATAGTGATCCAAAGATTTTCATATAATTTAATACAGAAAACAAGATGTATATGTTTTCAGGTGAAATACCAAAAGGAACAGAAATAAGTCTCTGAACTGGAGAAGTGCAAGCAGATGGAAAAACTATTATGCAAATGCATGATTCATAGTTTTCCTAAGAAAATAATGACCTGAAAATCTAAAATTGGAATTTGGTCACAGCACAGATGCATGCCAAAGGCCTGATCCTTACTTATTTTGTTGGAATTTTCTTTAAAATGGCACAAAGAATCCTATTATTTAGACTGTTGTAAGATTCAGTTCAGCTGACTTGCTCATTTGACTTAAGTTATAGTGCCATCTGCTGTACTAATAGCCACGGATAGTCCAGATATACCATTTCCCCCCCACTGAGCTTATTTGTCAATATTTTCCACTGTAGCAGTAATCAAATCAAGCTATGAGCTTAGAAGCACTCAAAATAGTATCAGATATAAACATAAATAGACGGGATATTCAGAGATATAACAACATGTTCAGAATGCACTGTTAGGAAAATAAACTAACCTCAAAATTAAAACTAAGACATTTTGAGGGGATATAACTCTTGCTTTAGGGTTCAGGATGCTGAAAAGGACCTATCCTTAAACACAGAAATTAGAAGGAAATTTTCCTAGTCTTGAGTTTTCCCAAACCTGCCAGGTTTGGAGATTTCACAGCTTCTTTTGAAACTCCTGAGAGTGCTGCTGATGGAGAGGATCCCGTACCAGATGAACCGTTCCTCTGATCCACTGCAACAGGGATTTTTTCTGCACTATTAAAGGCACTCTCTGCTAACCTTAACCGCCACCTTCCCCCCCAAAAAAAAGATGGCACAGTTGAATATTGTGCCCTAGAGCAGGGATGCAAAGTTGTACGTTTCCATACGTGTTCTCGTCTGATGCCCCAGTGCAAGGAGTTCATGTAGCTACTAGAGGACTCTGACAGTACGTGCTGAATGAGGCCTCAGAGGCAGAACTGGGGGTGAAAACCTCCCCTTGCACAGACATTTGTGACACTCCGGAGGGTCAGATGCTAGTTGGAGGCGGTTTCCCTGATTCAAGCAATGCGGAGGCAGATGGAGAGGAGCCTCCGGGGAGCCTCCGGCATGTTGGCGTCATGACTGGGACACAAACAGCTCTTAGGACAGGGACAGTCAACAAACAGCTCAGTTTTGCAGCCCATGTGTTCATTGTGCTGCCGACAGCCCTGCAGAGTAGCTAACGACATACAAGCGTCTCATTTTCCTACATGCTCGTTAGAGCAGAAGTAATTATGTTCTGGAGGCTCTCCACACTGATGCAAATGTGTAATTACATCACACGGCACTATCAGCAAAAGTGCCAATAGCATTTCTTAGCAGGCCCTACTTAGTCTTCTAAATGCAAAGAAAGAAATCTTCACCCTGAAGACCGAGTGAGCATTTGTACGCGAGCATTTCTATTCATGCTCCAGACAGCAGTCGCTATTTCACTTAACCTGTAGTCAAATAGCACTTCATATCTTCCTAAAAATGCACGCGTCAGCTTGCAAACAAAGTCAAGTGGACTCACAACTACAGTTCCCAGCTGGTTGCATCACTGAAGGAGAAATGTGACAGAAGTCAATACTGCTTTGTGTCTCTGACGGGGCTGGATTGCTCTGTTCTCTTTTCTACTTTCTTGGAACCGTCCCTCTGCTGACTTCTGGGGCCGCTTTGCAGCTGACAGTTGCACTGCAAAGCCAGGAGATGTACAGCTGGTTAATTACCTCTTCCCAGTGAATTGCGTTTAATGCTCTTCTCCTTTTCGCTTGTATTGTGGCTGATTCCCCCGTTGGAATTTTTATTGAGCAATGGAAAACAAACCTTAAAAAAACACATGATATTAGAGTTCACCAGGAGGTCACCTAATATAAAGCCTGGTGCAAGTCAGTTGTGTCCCATGTGGCACTTCCTGAGATTTTAATTCCGTACCAGCCAGCTGAGTCTGATACCGGGCATTTTTAGTAAGCCTATCTGAAAACGCTTAACTGTTTGAAGGCAGCCCTGGAGAACAGTTTCCATAAAACTTTTGGTTCTTGATCTTCTGCAGATCGCGCACAACGACTACGTGGCCCCAAGTCTTAACTACTGTCTTGTGTGGGGGTGGTTTTTGGTTCAGAGACCCTGAAAGAATAGGATGCATTGCAGCTTACCAGGAGAGGGTTTTTATTGCGTGAAACAGCATCTGTGTGTCGTGCTCTCTGTGATAACAGCATCAGAGAAGGGCGGGGGTTCACGAGGAGGGAGCAAAGCTGGGGAAGACACAGGACAGAGGGACCCAGAACTAGCACGGTCCCATCCATCCTGCCTTCTCTGTCCCCAGGCACACAGAGGAAGATGCAGGCAGGAGATGTAGGGGTTGCAGAATGGCAGCTCCCCTTCCTTGGTGGTGTTGTTCTCCACCTTGAAAGGGAATTCAATCTGATTCCAAGGACTTGAAAACTGCTGAACTAGCTTTGACATATCTAAAACTTGGCACCTTTAGCTGACAAAAGCAACGGGTGAAGGCTCTGGTTTACTGCACGGGGTGCCTGCTGAAGACTCTGCCAGGGACCAGTCCTTGTCCATAAAAGTTAGTGCAGGTGCTCTCCATGAAAGTACACAATGGCCACACTGAACCTGGACGTGTGCGAGTTTGGAGCTGAGCATATTGTCTGGAGTATGTGCCAACAGATAGCAATGTATCCTTGCTGAGGAAAAAAAGTGAATTTATCTTCAGAGCCATTCATTTTTAGTTGCCATAGAAACAGCCATTAGAGCCATTTTATACCTGGCTGACAAACCTCACACATTTTCTGATTCTGCTTTTCTGATTTCTCTTCCTTTCCTTTTTTTTTTTTTTTTTCTCTTTTTTTTTTTTTCTCCCTTTTATTTTTATTTCAGTGCAAAGTGACTGACAGAAACAGATCTAGCTAAAGTACAAATATGAATTATATTTCTCTCTGAAACTCTCCATTGCTCCTCATATACATCCGCTCTGTTCATAATAAAAATAAATATTTCTGGTCTTAAAAAGTGAAAAAATACATACAAGGCGCAAAATTATAGTCACAGATACTTTTCCTTTGCTCTTCTGTTGCAATAGAGTATCAGATTAGTGTTAGGATGATATCACACTTCAAATGAATCTAATATAGATTTTCATCTGTTTTCCCAGTTTTCTCATCATCAGTCACCCCAGATGGGTTACAAATACAAACCAGGAGTCTGTATTTTCCTGCTTTCATTTTATATTAGTCAGGTTACATGATTTCTGTGATGTTTTCATTCATTGAGGTGTTCTTCCAATACTTCTGAAATTTTATACTTCTTTTTTTTTCTGCTTTGGTTATGATACCTTATCACCTCACACCTACAGGAATGGTGAATCAATGTTCTTTAAAATGTCCACTCCTTCTGAATAGCTCAAATGCATAGGTGCTAAATTCCATCAGCATTTACTGACTGCAAGTAATACTGCAGTGCCTGGTGCTCTGGATACCAGAATCTCATAATTTCAGTAGGTGCATTCGGAAATTTCAGCTCAAATGTCTCCTTTTGATTAAAACAAATATCACAATATACTTACCTAACTGTCAGACTTAATGAATATATATTAATATTTATAAAGTATGTAATAAATTCAGGTTTAAAGTGTTGGAAAAATACAAAATAATGATGAGTACTTTGTGATTTTCTAAAACACCAAATGAAGTTGGGCTGTCAAAATGACAGACCAGGATTTACTTATTACATATGAAAATTATTTATTCTTAAAAAAAAAATCCCTAAAACTCTAATAAATTATTGATATATATTCATAAATATGAATTTAGAAATAAATTATTTATTTCTAAAATATCCCTAGAACTCCCTAAAACAGCCTAAAAGAAATAACCCTGTTGAGAATATGGAATATTTCTCTGTCACTAAGCTGTTAACAGCAAAAGCACCATCTATTTCGAGAACTGAAGACGCTAAAGGACTCCTTGAGAATGGCCTTGAAAAATATGAATTTGTTCTATTGCTATATTCTGGCAGTAAGTCTGATGGTGTTAGGTCACCAGGGCACATGCATTCATCTTCTAAATTCTGCTTAGATGCTTCCCTTTGCTGCCTTTAAAGATAAATCTTTGCCCTGTAACAAATGTAATTGGTGCAGATATAATTGTGATTTATGGATTGGGCAAAGCTTGCCAGCTCATCCTTTTGGAGAGTCCCCTCCACCCTGAATTGTATGGCAGCAAGAAGCTGCCATGAGAGTTCCTACAGTGATTTATTCTGTAGCACCCTGAGATGACCCCTGGCTATACCCAGCCTTGTCCCAGGGCGCTCTCAGAAGCTGTAGTGCTGGGATGTCAGAAGGAAAACTCCTGAACTGCTATCCCTCCCCACTCTCTCTGCAGGCAGTATGGCCCCAGTAGGGCCACAGATGAGGGCTATGTTGATCACCACAGCATTCCCGTGAAGGCACCCTCCCCTGTCCCAGCTCCATGCCGTTCCCTCGGGTCCTGTTGCTGTCCCCAGAGAGCAGAGCTCAGCGCCTGCCCCTCCGCTCCCCTCGTGAGGGAGCTGCAGGCCGCCATGAGGCCTCCCCTCAGCCTGCTCTGCTCGGGGCTGAGCAAACCAAGGGGCCTCAGCTGCTCCTCACACATCTTCCCCTCTAGACCCTGCACCATCTTTGTGGTCCTCCTTTGGGCACTCTAATAGTTTTATCTTCTGTACTGTGGTGCCTAGAACTGCACATGGTGCTGGAGGTGAGGCCGCCCAGCGCAGAGCAGAGCGGGACAATCCCTTCCCTCGCCCGGCTGGCAGTGCTGGGCCTGATGCACCCCAGGGTGCGGTTGGCCTCCTGGCTGCCAGGGCACGCTGCTGGCTCGTCTGCAGCTTGCTGCCAACCAGAAACCCCAGATCCATTTCTGTGGGGCTGCCCTCCAGCCTCTCACTCCCCCTTCAATCTGTACATAAAGCAAGGGCTGCCCCTTCCCAGGTGCAGAACCTGGCACTTGCTCTTGTTAAACTTCATATTGTTGATCATTGCCCAGTTCTCTAATTCGTCTAGATCTCTCTGCAAGGACTCTCCGTCCTTGACAGAGTCAATAGTGTCTCCCAATTTAGTATCATCTGCAAACTTACTTAAAATGCCATCTAGTCCTACATTCAAGTCATTTATGAAAACATTTTAGAGAACTGGCCCTAAAATGGAGATCTGGGGAACCCCACTAGTGACTGGACACCAGCCCAATGTAACCCCATTTATTATAACCCTCTGCGACTGACACAGCAGTCAATCATTCACCCATTGTGTTATGCATTTATCAAGCTGTATGCTGGACATTTTGTCCATAGAATCATAGAATGGCTCGGGTTGGAAGGGACCTTAAAGATCATTTAGTTCCAACCCCCCTGACATAGGCCAGGACACCACCCGTTATATCGGGTTGCTCAGGGCCTCATCTAACCTAGTCTTGAACACCTCCAGGGATGGGGGCATCCACAGCCTCTCTGGGTAACCTGTGCCAGTGTCCTCCTAGCCTCTAATCTAAATCTACCTTCTTTTAGTTTAAAACCAACCCCCCTTGTCCTGTCAATATCTGACTGAGCAAAGAGCTGCTCTCCATCTTTTTCAAAAGTCCCCTTCAAGTACTAAAAGGTTGCAATGAGGTCACCCCGGAGCCTTCTCTTCTGTAGGCTGAACAGCTCCAGCTCTCGAAGCCTTTCTACACAGGAGAGGTTCTCCAGCCCCTTGATCATCCTTTGTGTGTGTGGCCCTCCTCTGGACCCACTGTAGCAGATCAACATCCTTCTTGTGTTGGGGGCTCCAGACCTGGACGCAGTACTCCAGGTGGAGCCTCACAAGGGCAGAACAGAGAAGGGTAGAAGGAGTCTGTGTCCAGAAGGATACTGTGAGAAACAGTATTGAAAGCTTTACTGAAATCCAAAAACATTACATCAACTGGCTTCCCTTGGTCAACTAGATGGGTGACCTTGTCATAAAAGGAAATCAAATTTGATAAGCAGGACCTTCCCCTTGTGAACCTGTGCTGGCTATGGCCAGCGACAGTATTGTCCTTCAAGCGTTTTTCAGTAACTCCCAGAATAATTTTCTCCATCATTTTACCAGGCACTGAAGTGAGACTGACAGGCCTGTAATTACCAGGGTCTTCTTTCTTACCCTTCTTAAAAATTGAAATGGTGTTTGCCAGCTTCAAGTCAACTGGAACCTCTCCAGATTCCCCAGACTGTTGAAAAATAATTGAGAGAGGTCTTGCAATGACATCTGCCAGGTCTCTGAGTACCCTGGGATGAATCCCATTGGGCCCAATAGACTTATATGCACCCAGGTGGTGCAGCAAATCTTGCACAAATTTGGGGTTGGATGGGAGTTTATGGTTCCTGCAGTCACAGTCCTCCAACTATGAGCCTAGAACAACTGAATACCTACAAAAACAAATCTGGACATCATGCCAGATACCTTCCTACAGCAGCTGTGTCAGCAGGAGGTCTTGTAGATGCCCTTTCACTGCAGTTTCACATTACACTTAATCCATCTAACTGTGAGAAGGAATTATTCCCCTTTTCCCAGCATGGGCTGTTGCTACCTTTGCTTGGGCATGAGAACGACTGTCAGCTTGCTGTTATGTTAGAGTTAAGAAAACTTGACATTTCTGCCTTTGAAAGCAAGTACACAAACAAGGATTTGTCTCCATTTACCTCCTCACTTGGAAAACACATTTTTCTCAGTTGCTCTCTGTGTGGTCTTATAAACTGGGGTGTTTCAGTGGAAAATTTTTTACTACTTGGGATGTATGGACTGTTACCATTTGGGTTATTTTATTGGAAGAAAAACAAAACAAAACAAACAAAAAAATGGGAAGGGAAGGGAAGGGAAGGGAAGGGAAGGGAAGGGAAGGGAAGGGAAGGGAAGGGAAGGGAAGGGAAGGGAAGGGAAGGGAAGGGAAGGGAAGGGAAGGGAAGGGAAGGGAAGGGAAGGGAAGGGAAGGGAAGGGAAGGGAAGGGAAGGGAAGGGAAGGGAAGGGAAGGGAAGGGAAGGGAAGGGAAGGGAAAGAACATGTACAACGGCTCCAGGCAGCTTTGGAAAGATCAAAAGCTTCAGGACTACAGCTGAACAACAACAAAAAATCACATTTTCAGTGCTATTGGACTAACATAGCTAGGACATAAGTTTATACAACAAAACATACATTGTACATCTCAACTAAGCTGAAGCCTCTTTTGAGTATTATACTGATTAACACAGCATTTTATTGAATTATCTAACTTTTCACTTTATTGTCACTTTTTTTTATATGTATATAATGTTACTGCAGGAACAGTCTGCTTGAAAATTCCTGTACCACTCTCAGTCTCGATTCCTCAGGGAAATTTCTACCTTTTTTTTTAATATAAAAATAGATTTTTGCTGTGTTGATGTTAGAAATAACAGATTACTTTTAAAAATTGCTATTCTGTTGTAACTAGTTCTGGCACTCTTACCTAAAGTAGTGTATTTAAATATATTTTGAGATAATTGCATACAATAAAAGTAGGTGGGAAAAACCTCCTCCCCTCCATTGTCTTGTGGCAGTTTACATCCTACTAGAAAGACTCCAAAGGGCCCTGGAGAGGAAAGCATGGAGAGGTCTGTGGGCTAGCAAGGCATGCATAGTGAAGTTCTCAGAAGCACCAGCTGCTGCTTTTATGTTTAAAATCAGGATTATGCTTAAATTTACATCATTACAGCACAAGGGACCAAAGAAGCAGTAGACAAATAAATAGGCTCCTGGGGATCCATGAGAAACACAGACTTAAAGCGTGGGCCACTTTCTTATGTAGAGCTGCCAGTGCCCCTTTTTCCTCCTTCTTTTGTTACGAAGAAAGCTCCAGCTGTTGCTGTCAGATGAAAGACAGTGTGGTATGAAAGAAGAACTGATGGAAGACACCAGCTCATCTGCCATCACACGCGCTCATGCTGGGCAATGGGTTTGGAAGGCGTGCAATCATTTTGTAACTTGCTGTCCCCTACAAAACTCCTCCCATACCACTGACAATTCTCTCATGACCACACTTCTGCTTCAGCCCATGCTCTGCCTCAGCCTCTGAATGTTACAGGGAGAAGGCAACATATGGTCTAAATGATTTTGCTGTGTACAAAATAAGAAGTACGAAGATTTCCACTAGAGTGGATCAACTCTTAAGCTGCTCCATGAAGAGGATAATTCATAAAGAAGCTACTGGTGACCACAAGAAAGTTGAAGACATATTTATTGAGTCTACTCATGAAAAGAATGAAAACACAGCAGAAATTAAATAGAACAGCTTGCATAATATTTAGTCTCTTACACTGTTTACAGAATTTGCTTAATGGTATATATATAAGAACAAAAATGATTGTACTATATTCTGTTAATGCCTGTGTGCAATAAATAACTGAAGTTATTTAGAAAGGCTCTGAAGTGGAAAAGCCTCGTGAGCAGAGAAACAGAACACAGGCAGAGGTCTGAGGGCTTCACTGGTCGCCCTTCATTATCTCCCAGAGCAAAGAGGCAGTGTCCTTTCCCACCTCTTCAAAGCCCCCTGGAGGGGTTCTTCAAATGCTAGTGGTGATCCCTGAGGTGGTTGCTGAGGTGAGTATAATGACTTTCTCATTTGTATTTAATTTCCTTGCCCCTTTAAACATCATTAGGATGTACACACAACTTTCTTACGGCATCCAGATGCATATAAAACATCCATCTGCACACAACCTGCGATCTCCCATGAATTGGTCAGATTGTAGGATAGGAAGGGTTCATTTTTCCTGACTTTGGTAATTTTGCTCAGCATGGCCAGATGGATAGCAGTGTTGTGTCAAAGTGCTTCATGTTGGTCTGGTAAAATACTAGTCACTACACCAGTTCATCATTAAGCAAACACATGAACTTATTTAAATCTCAATACTTTAACAGTGCCTGGAAGCACCTTAGCAAATCTTCAGGTGATATTCTGATCTTTGCCAAAGAGTAAGGCAGCTGTTAGTTCCTCTAACCCGGAAAGCCCAGTGTAGCTGAGAACAATCTCCAGCTGCTGGGTTTCTGGCTCCCAGAACTATTAGCAACCAGATAGGACACAAGATGTCAGCACCTGGTAAATTTTAGTATGCTACAAAATGGATAGGGACTCCTGGAATAACCTGGAAGAACCCGTATGCCCAGGGGCTTGGACAGTGTGCTCCACACCATATCCCTTGTTGTGGTTTTGTGATTTTCATCTCTTTTTTGGTCCATTCATCTTGCCTTTCAATGAAAACTACACTGTGGGGGCAGTGAGGTAGACAGAGGCAGTATCCACATGGGTCTTGGACCCAGTGTGAAACCAGGAGAGTGCGGGACATAGGTGCTGGTCCAGGAACTGGGAACCACCCCCAGCCATTGAAAAGGAAATTTTTAATTTGGTGAGGCACTGGAAGGGGTTGCCCAGAGCAGCTGTTGATGTCCCATCCCTGGAGGTGCTCAAGGCCAGGCTGGATGGGGCTTTGGGCAACCTGGTGTGGAGGGAGGTGTCCTGCCATGGCAGGGGGCTGGAGCTGGGTGGGCGCTGAGGGCCCTTCCAAACGGAGCCATTCTGGATTCTATGGTTCCATGGTTCCACGATTCCATGAATCAACTTGTAAACAGCACTCCACACTTCCATTCCAGTGATTTTTTACATTATATTCATGCGGTCTGAAGAAAAAACGAGTTATTTTGTCAGGTCAGAAGGTACAGAAGGTGTGCGTGGGTGTTTTTTGTTGTTATTTTTTGGGGCGTGCAACACGATGCCCAACGCAGCACGTTATCCGTGGTGAATAACACTGTGTATGTGGTGCATTAGGGGCTGCTCGCGGGTTTGGGACCAGCAGGGGCTCTGCGCAGCCCCCACACCCCCACCACCGCCTCACGGGGCGAGCCCCGCGCCTCAGCCCGACATGGCGGCGGCGGGAGGAGGGGGGGGGGGGGCAGCGACCCCCAGCGCGGGTAGGGCGGGAAGGGGGGGACGGAAGCGGGCGCGGAAGTGACGCCGCGGCCCCTCCCCCGCCCCCTCCCTCCCCCTCCCGGCGGCGGCGGAGCCGGGCGCGGCTGGCGGCGGCCCCGAGGCGCGGCCGGGCGGGATCATGGCGGACGGCGTGGACCACATCGACATCTACGCCGATGTGGGCGAGGAGTTCAACCAGGTACGGACCGGGCCCCGCGCGGCTCCGCTCCGCTCGGCCGGGCTCGGCTCGGCCCGGCCCCGCCTTCGCCGCCCGCAGGGCCCCCAGCGCGGCTCCACGGCCCGGCCGGGCCTCCCCGCCGCCATTGTGCCTGCACCGGGAGGGGGCGGGGAGGGAAGGGAAGGGAAGGGAAGGGAAGGGAAGGGAAGGGAAGGGAAGGGAAGGGAAGGGGGCCCGGCCGCCGAGGGCAGCTCCCCGGTGGGCATGGAGCAAGGTGCCGCCAGCAGCGCCTTCCTCCCGCCTTCCTTCCCTTCCCCTCCCTTCCCCTCCCCTCCCCGGTGCCGTTCCCCGGCCCCCCCCGGTGGTGGCAGGGCCGGGCCGCTGCCATTGTTCGCAGGCGGAGGGAAAGCAGCAGCAAACAGCAGCAAACAGCAGCAAACAGCAGCAAACAGCAGCTTCCCGGTCACCCGCCTGCTGCGGGGGAGGCCCAACGAGTGGCAGCTTCACTCTGCAGCACAAGTGAAAGGAGCTGCCCTCTGCTTTATTTATTTATTTTGCTCTCGTTGTTCTGTACTTTAAAAAAAAACAAACGCATCTCTTCGTAAGAGGAGATTTATTTTGACGAGGAAGCCGCGCGGAACTTCCGCCGACTTTGCTAGTTCTGTCCTGCCCCCTCCTCCGCTTTCCCTCCAAAATCCGCTTTTTCGCGGTGGCTTGGCGTGCCAGCTGGCCTGCTCGCGAATCCTGCCCTTCCCCAGGTTGTGCCGCCCCAGATCGCATTGTTCCTGACCTAGAATGGCAGGAACCAAGCACAGCTCCTCTCTCACGGGTTTACCGGGCTCACCGAGTGGTGCCCAGTGCCTGCCCGCCCCCCAGAGAACTGGGAGACAGGTACTAGGTTATGGGATTCAGAGTTAGTCGTGCTGACAACCTAAAGCCATCTCAGGAAACTTTATTTCTTGCAGCCGAAGACCTGTTACAGGAATTTAAGTGGGGCTGAACCTCAGCACAAATGCCATTTAGCATATGAGTGCATCCCATCAGCTTCTGTATTAATTTTGGCTTTGTTTTGGACAGTTCCAGGTGAAGTACTGATAACGAATCAAGTTTTCCTGAAAAACTAAGTTGAGTCCAGTAATGTTTCATTCATATATGCAGAAGCCCTCGAAGCAGAACAGTTCCTGGCTGGAAGCACAGCGCACACCTATGCTGCCAGAGCAAAACCGACAGGGGTTCTCTGTGCACCTCGGTCCTGGGCTACTCAGTGCTGGTTGATCCTGGTATCACCTGTAGCCATGTTGCTAGGAAGGCTGCTGGCACAAATGAAGACGGTCTTGTGGTAGTTTAGCTTCTTCCATCTGTGAGGGATTCCTTTTGCTCTTTTCACCGTGTTCACCCCAGTTGCAATCCCGCTAGGGCTAAATTTTTGCAAGCTGATGCTTCCCTGCTTCGTGAGTCGTGCAGAGTAGAACATAGAGGAGAAAAGTGAGAAGGGACTGGTGCCTGTTTTTTCTCAGCTTGGCTCTTCTACTTCATTTTTGTAAAATTTGGCTGTTTATTCTCTTCCAAGTTTGATTTTTGAGACTTTGATCTTGTCTCACGACCTGCTCAGTTGAACTGTGCTACATTAAAATAGAAATTTGTACCGGGGGTGATTGACACCTCTGCACTTCCCCATTTCCTTCAGAGAAGCACGAACAAAAGCTGGTTGTTACCGCCTACGGTGTTACTACCTTTAATCCTGACGTCCTTATGATAGGCCCTCTTGAAACTTCTGCTCATGGCTTCTGATTTTAAGCTGACAGCTTAAATTGATGGCACGGAGGACGTGGTTCAGCAGAGCTGTGCAGGGGTGAAGATGACAGGTGGCAAATGCTGTGGGGAGAAAACAGTGGAATTGATGGCAACTTGGGTAGCAGGTATCTTAAGGGGTGCTGTGTTTGAAAGGAAAGTTTGCTTGATAAGTAAAACAATCGACTGTTGTTCTTGAATTCGGTGGTTCACTTCCTCAATATTCATTTGAATTAGGCTGCAGGAACTTTTTCCAAAAGTTTTGTCAGTAGCAGGGATGAAAAAATCTAATTTGTCAGTTTTTTGGTTGTCTTTGGACAGCACAACTGTATTTTGAACAAAGCCAGGACAAAACTTTTGGTTGTGTCTGTAGTAAGGAGATCTTTTAGGGCTTGTGGCTTGATGAGCTTCCCTTCATTGCCCTGTCCTGTTCCGGGCCTCGAGGTGCTCGTCCTCGGGGCTCCTCGGGGATATTTTTAATGCCTTTGTCTGGGGGGCGGGAAGATGTTCCACTTGATTAGCACTAAATGAGCCACAGGCTAGAAGGGTGAAGTAAAGACCGCAGCCCGTGGGGTTCCAGGCTGGCTGAGCTGAATGAAAGCTGAGGACTGGCTTGCAACCAGCCATAGGTTGCAAAGAGCTGGCTGACTTGACTCCAAGTCAGAGCTGTTCAGCGAGAGCTCTTCTTTCCATCCCATCTGGAGCTCATCAGAACTGTGTCTGCGATGCCTCTTCCCCTTTCATTAACTTATTGTTCATCATCCTCTTGTCCTTGTGCTTACAGCTTTACTTAACTTGGCTCCTGCCAATTGCATCTGACTTTTTTTTTTATTGTATTTCCTTTTTTGGGTACTTTACTTGACTCATTTTATATTTTCTTCTTTGAAGCTGGCTTCTCCACCCAGCAGCCTTTCACATTAAGTGTAGGGTCTTGTTCTGAGACAAGCTTCCGAAACGCAGCGCTCCCTGCACGCGTAGCTGGTGACCTGTAAGAAGCAGGAATTGCTGTTCCAGGGAAAGCATACGAATACACACATAATTAAACTATTTTAAAAACACACAGTATTTGCTGCCAGCTTAAGCAGCATGTATCTCTGCTTTACTGTTACATCATCTGCGTGATCGGAAGGATCTCTTGCTGGGGCAAAAAGGCTTTCTTGTTTATACTATGGTAAGTGTAGTTGCATCGTGGGTTTATCTGACTGTGCCTTGAAGAGTTCTGGCTGGATAATTAAATCCTAACAAATGAGAAATGAAAGAGTTCTGACTTTGTATTTTGTAGCTGGCTAGTAGAAGTGCTTCAGATGGAGTAAGCAGCTAGGAAGCTAAAAGCTTCTGTGGCTGCAGAGTCCTGGGAACATGTCACTCTGTTGCCTCGTGGTCTAGAGCAGCAAAAGACAAAAACTATTTTGTCTAATACATAATAAAAGCTGAGAGTGGTTGGGTCTGTAGTGTAAATGGGAATCTTATGGCCCGACAAACATGTCCCCATCGTAGATGTTCCTGCCACAGACAGTGTGTTCTTTCCGACACACCAAGGGCCTGCTGTTCTGTTAGACTTCCAGCTTCTGCGTTCGGGCGCTAATCAGAACCAGAAGGGTTTCTGCCTGTTTCTTGTGATTTTTTTTTTGGACTACCACTGTTTTTTAAAGTGAGTTTGCTAACACGTATTTCGAGTTTTTTACTCCATGCATTGTAATTTTGAATTGGCAAAAGTAGTAAAGGATAAGATGGATAACTTGTTTTTTTTTTTATTAACGGAGTGCTTTTTTCAGAAATTATAGTGATTATTTTCATGAAATTTTGTCACTTCTGTCATCTTGGGGATGTAATTTAGCACTTGACTCTCACATTGAACAGAGGGAAGAAGCAGATCTGAGAGATGCATGTACTGTTCAAAGAAATTATACCCCTGAAAAATAAGGCAGCATTTTCCAAAACAGCCTTGGGTAAAGGGGGAGAGAGACCAATTCTCTGCTGCAACTCGCAGTATGGCTGCTAAGTTTCAGAAAGAAGTAACACTTAATTTGTCCCTTCTGCAGATGACTGTGATGTTCCATGTGTTTGCCTTTCATTTCTGAATGTTGCAAAACACTGCGAGCGTAATTAAAATGTAAAATACCGGGGAGGGGCCGAGTAACTGGTAGCGTGACAGCTGGTCTGGGGTGAGTTTTTTATGGTGTATCTTTCCAGTGCCCTTTTTGTTCCCCCAATGCCAGTCAAATAGCCCTGAATGGGGAATTTCAGTCCCGATTTTGCAGAGCAAATGATCTGATGGTTCAGACAGCAGCCTGTTTCTTGGCGTGTTTATCAGCAGGGTTGTGAATGGCTGTAACTGAGCAGAAACCATTTCTTCTTGTGCTTGCTCTTCTTTTAACTGAGGAAGTCAGGTGATGTCAGAGCCAGCCCATGACATGGGTGGCACATTTACTTCTCCAGCCTCAGCTATTTGAGCAGGGCTTCCTGTATTCTTTCTTACTCATCTGCATCTAGGAGAGAAGAGCGTGTTGGGGTGAGTTTCCATGGTCCGCGTGTGAAGGAGGAAGGGGTTTTTGGATCTTGGGTAACAGCCGCTGAGAGATCTTGTGTCTCTTCTATCTACACCTGCAGCTGCTGACTCAGATCACTCTTAATCATCTAACCACATGCCTTGTTGACTGACTGCTGAGTGAATTCCACGCTGGCTGCAAAACCAGCACGATGTGAGGAGAGACTGTAGTGAGCAGCATCAGGTTTGCTGCTGGGTCGTTACTGAGTTAAATCAGGGCACTGATGCTGTCAGACAAGCTGACAAAGAGATTACATTCAACGTGCAGCGCCCAGGTAATTCTCTCTCCTTTGACGGTGATCCGAAAGCCTGTATAATAGGAACTTGATCCATTTCAGAGGAGTTTCTCGCTGCTGAGGAGGTGCAGCAGAGCTGTGGACTGCTAACTGCTCTGGTAGGTACTTGGCAATGCTGAGCTCAGCCTTCTCAGAGAGAGGTTGGTGTATCTCTGCCGTAAGACCGGTGGCTGCTTGTTTGGATCTGTCTACCAGGACCAAATTCTACTTCCCTGAAGTCATCACCCCCACACAAATGGGCAGAATTACTCCACGTTCAGCAGAGGATTTCCTTAATTGCCTTGTGACATCAGCCGTAATCTCCCCGTCAGGTACCGTGTCCCAGCCTGTCCCAGGCGGTTCTTTGAACCTCCTTTCATTAATTGTGATGATAGGAGGAATCAAACTGACAGAGAGCTGGGCACACTCAGGGAAAATACGAAACTCTTACTGAATGTGGCCAAAATAAACTTACCTCAAACGACGTTGATTTCCTGTTGAAGTTCAGGGTATGCGGGGCCTGTGCAGTTTACTGAGGATCAAATCTGCTTGACTGATGCTGCCGAAACTTTGCATATCAGGTTTTGTTTTTTATTGTAGCGCTATCCTCTTGGCAGGAGTAGCACTTGATAATGAATGTTTTTATGGTTCCAAGAGAGCTGATCATCTGATGATGATTGTGAATATAGGAGGTTTTCAACCAAGTTTGCTGGCTTTGCAGCCTGTTTTCTGTGAAATCCAAGTTGATTCTCTGATCACTGTATCTGGTATCCGGAGCTGTTCTATCTGAGATGGTTACGTGGGTTTGTAGATGCACATTCACCAGATAGCAGCCCCTGAAATACCTCCAATATCAAAACTTGGAGAAGCAGTTTCTGTGCTGGATCGGCGTGGAAGAGTCCAGGAACCCTCTGCAGTTGTTTGAAGCACAACCTCTGCGTATGGCAAAACCACTTCCAGAAGTCACTATATAAGCTTTGAAGGTTAACGTTAAACACTGCTCAACCTGTGCCAGTGCCTCACCACCCTCATAGTGAAGAATTCCTTCCTTTTATCTAATCTAAACCTACCCTCTTTTAGTTTAAAGCCATTCCCCCGTGTCCTGTCACTACCCTCCCTGACAGAGCCACCTTTCCTGCAGGCCCCCTTTGGGTACAGGAAGGCCGCTGTAAGGTCTCCCCAGAGCCTTCTCCTCTCCAGGCTGAACAACCCCAACTCCCTCAGCCTGTTCCCACAGGAGAGGTGCTCCAGCCCTCTGAGCATCCTCGTGGCCCTTTTCTGGACTTGCTCCGGTGTACGATGAGTATGATGGATGCCTTTGTATAAGATGACAAATTGAAAGTATCGCGAGAAGTCTTTGAAAAGTAATTCCTTAATGCAAATCTGCACCACCTATTCATTCCTGTTTGGAATTAAGCAGTTCCACTGATGAAGTTTACACTGTTTTAAAATTGTTTTGCATATTGTTGTGAAGAAGATTCTCTTTAACTCTTCTCTTGCTTGCCCATCTTCTGTGATGAGAGTACAGCTGCCTCTGTAGTCAAAAGCAGTATGTCTTGCTCAGAGTGCATCAGCAGCCTGAGGTAGCTGGTGCTCAGGGCTCTCCATCTTCCTAATGCCCTGTGTTCATGGTCTCTCAGGCTAAATTCAGTCTGTTTTTTTGGACCAAATATTCCTTCCATGCTTAGAATTCAATGTATCTGAGAGACTGCTGGTTGATTTTGACCCTTGTGTTTGCACGTAGCAGGTAGTATGCAGTTGCTGAGTACAGCAAGTGGAGCTTTGGGAAAGAAACTCCCATTTCCATTCCCTCTGGAAGGAGTCTACTTCACTTGAACAGAACCGTGCTGTAAGCTGTACCGACTCAACAGAGAAGGGAGCGATTCACTCCAAAACCCCGTGATAATTTTCTCAACCAAAATGTTCCGGAGGCAGCCTTGATGCTGTAGAATAGTCCCTCTGTAACCCATGAATAAATAAATATTTAATAGGTGCAAACCCAAAGGTTTATTAAATTTAATGAAATAAAATAGAATTCTGTCCCTTTCTGGCCTCTCTGTGAATGAGGAGGTAAAACTGAAGTTTGGAGTGCAGTAGAAATCTGAAATACAAGAGTTTATCAGTTTGGTCCTCTTGAAGCTTGGTCTGTTCATTCTACCAAATGTTGTGATTAAAAAAAAAAATAAAAATGCTGGAACTTTGCATATAGCTTGTACTTGCTGATGGCTGTAATTCTGGGAGCAGGGCTTGTGTTTTTTGGGTTTTCTGTTTATATTACAGGTTTGAAAGCATTGCAGTGCCAAACGCTAGTTGGAGGTGGTGTTTGTTTTTTTTTTTTTTTTTTCCCAGTCGTTTAGAATCCATTAGAAGTCATAAGAATTTGATATATTTTCATGGGGTTGAAAATGGATGTGGATGATGTTGTATAGGTGTTAGGTCAAACTAACTGTGTCTGTGGAATGTTGTCAGAGTATTTTTTTTGCACTAAGTTTTAAGAATGTTAAACTAATAATTAGGTGCTTTTTGTATTTTAGGAAGCTGAATATGGTGGACATGATCAGATCGATTTGTACGATGATGTGATTTCTCCGTCTGCAAATAATGGAGATGCCCCAGAAGATCGTGATTATATGGATTCTCTCCCACCATCAGTTGGAGACGATGTAGGTAAAGGAGCTGCACCAAACGTTGTCTACACGTATACTGGAAAGAGAATTGCCTTGTACATTGGAAATCTTACTTGGGTAAGTACCTTATTACCATTCAGGTGAAGCCAGCAATTTGAAAATTGTGAACATAATTCTTTGTGTTTTTTCATTTAAGAATTGTTATATGAAATATTAAAAGTGCAGCAAATAAGGTTTTTTTCTTTTTTTTTTTTTTTTTTTTAATCTGCAATTCAGTGAGCCTGCCTGGAGCTGTCTTGATGTCTAAAAATGGATTAAATTTTCAGTAAATATCACCTTTAAAGTTTTCTCTGCTGTTCTAAGTGCTATGAAGGGACATTTGTGGTACCACCATCTTTTCAGAGAACTGAATGAAAGAGAACAAACTTAAACTGTCAAATATCTTATGCTTGGAGATGCTTTAAGGCTACCAAACACACCTGTTTTTAAGTAATCCCTTTCTAAAGTTTTTAGTTTATAAAGAAACTAAGATTCTCTGGGATTTTCTTGAAAATATTTTTTGCCTTTTTCCAGAGCAGTGACTCTTGCAACAAAGCTGTTTTCACATGTTTGCCCTGAGGCTTATTTCTGCAGTCTTGGGAGTAACAGTAACTCCCTGAACTACAATTGCCCTTCAGACAATTACTTTTGTCAGCATTAAAGTATTCTAGAATCGATTGCACTTAATCAAAATGCAAGTAGCTGGTCAGTAGCTAAATTAACTGGAGCTCGTCTCTCTTCACCTGAAATCCAGTTCTACCAAAGTCCATGCATGCAAAATTTTCGTTCATTTTTTTTTCCCTTGCAATGAAATTTTTGCTAGTGCTAAGCTTGAGAAAGAATGCTTTGTGGATACTTCATTAATTTTATAGTATCCTAGTTTCAGGAGCTAATTGTTAAGTAAGAGAGTAATTGACTTAACAGTTGTACTGCTCTAAAATACATGAATGGAATCAGCTGAACTCATCCAAGTCAAAAGTCATGATTTCTAAAGTAGATAGGCCACTGTGTACTGTTATTTTTGCTTATTACTCATTATTTGGCTTCACAAATGAAGTTACCACAACAAGTGCATTCACTCATTTGAGTGTCACTATTATATTTGTTTCCTTTGTGTTTAGATCTCAGCAAAGTAATTTATTAAAGTTTTAAAAGAAGCCTTGATTTGAGGGAGGTCAGATAAGTGGTTGAGAATCTTGAAAGCCTGCTTTGAAGTTTCCATACCAGATTTAAAGAGGTGATGGAGTTAGAGAAGTAGGAAGAAAACCATGAGTATTAATTGTTTTAATGTGTTATACATCTTTGAATATGTGTGAAATTGTTGAACATTACATAGTAACTAACAGGAAGATAGAGCAAGTGGGTTGAAGTGAAAACAGTTGTTACTAACCATAGGTTTTGTGCTGGTTTTCCCATCTTCTGTTTGTAAATCTTGCTACTTCTGTGCAAATAGTGTTTAGGCTCTCACTAATCAAAGCTGTCTTAAAGAGCACCAGTTTAATAATAGGGTGGTAAAAATAGACTTTAGTTTTGGAGATGGAATTGATAGGAGAAAAAAATGGACTGGATGTCCAAAAATGTAACGGTTATTAAAATAGAATCAATCATAGGATCGTTTGGGTTGAAAATAGTTCGGTTTAAGCCTGATACTCTTGAAAAAGTGCTTTCAGAAAAGTTAGTCAGATGTAACTGTGTTTTTGGCGTACTGTAGCTGGTATACTGTGTGGTGGGACTGGGGCAACACACGCTATGAGGAAGTGTGTGTTTTTAAAACTAATTTTCTGGGAATTTTAAAATGTCAGTGACTGCTCTGTAAGAGTCAGAAAATACTGGCAACCTGAATAAAGTATTCCTCTTGACAGCTCGCACAAAAAAAAAAAAACAACAGGTAAAATTTGGTTATTCTTTTCTTGATGTTACAGATAAGTTTTCATAACTGAATATTATTTTAAAATATATTTTTCAGTGGACAACAGATGAAGATTTAACTGAAGCAGTTCATTCGTTGGGGGTAAATGATATTTTGGAGATAAAATTTTTTGAAAATCGTGCTAATGGCCAGTCTAAAGGGTAAGAACTTGACACTTCCTTTTTCTTTAAATGAACTGGCCTTGGGGAGGATGGGCATCGGGAAGAGTTCTGATTTTTCATGACTGTCAGTATGTAAACTGATTGCTTTTGTTTATTGACATCCAGTGATGGTTGGGCTTATAATTTCATACTAATGATTTAAATTCCAGATGTATGTTTTATGGCAGTGTTGCGTGTCTTACTATTTAGTATGTTAAATTTTATTGGTGATGTTCATGAAGACTCTTTTCCTAAGTTTCAGTTAGTGTGGTAGTGACAATGATGTTCTTCCTAATGTAAATACAATTTCCCCTTATCCCCATTATTGAGTCATTTTTAAATGCCTGATTTTTCTATTAACTGTTAGAAGTGAGTGCTCGAGCTGATTTTTCACTGGCAGTCTGATCTTCCATGCATGACTGACTGTCTTTGTCTCTCCTTAGTACTAATGGCAGTAGTAACGAGAACACAGTGAATTCTTGATAATAACTTGATCATATTAATTCATATATAGTGTGGTGATACTCTACCAGAAAACAAACTTTGTTGTGTATTTTGCTGCATGTTATACTTGCATTGTGGTTCTTCATATATCTTAGAATGAGTTACTTTATCTGTCTTTAAAACTGGCTAAGATCTGTGAAAGTGTTTCTGATCTGGTTTTCAGGTGTCCTTCCACTTACTCTGTTAAACTTTTATTCGTGAGGCATTAGGATCTCCAAGGAATGGAAAAACTGCAGTGTAACCTTTTCTTTTCTTCCTTTCAGGTTTGCCCTTGTGGGTGTGGGATCAGAAGCATCCTCCAAAAAGCTGATGGACTTGCTGCCTAAAAGAGAATTGCATGGGCAGAATCCTGTTGTTACTCCATGTAATAAACAATTTTTGAGTCAGTTTGAAATGCAGTCAAGGAAAAGTAAGTCTTTCTTGTGTGCTGTCTTGGAAAAATAATTCCAAAAGCCATACTGCATTTTTTTCAGCAACTGATAATTTCTGCACAGCTTAAAATAGCTATAAAATACTTATGTAAATGAATTTGCAGTTTTGCTTAAAAAAAAAAAAAAAAGATCCTCTAAAAAAATCAATATATTGAAGGTCTGTGGTTTTAGCAGGAGATGGCACTTACTGGAAGAAGATTGCAGCTTTGTAAAACGTTTGTCTTACCGTTGGAGAATGTTATGTTTCTGAATTCATTCTTGTGAATTTAACTGAAAGCAAACAAAAAAAAACCCACAAGAGTATTTAGAAATTTGACATTCGTAGACAAATGGGACTAAATTCTCATGTCTGGATAAGTTGTGCTTATGATCAGGTGGAGAAGAGAGATTCTGTGATGTGCTTTCCTACAACACCTTGTCTCGTGGTTTCTAGTCCTAACAGTGAGTGGCCTCAGGCTGCATTAAAGCAGGGACTGACAGTCTCCCCAGTTGCTGTTCCATTTGTATGGGGATACTGGAACACTGCTGTATTTTAGCAAAGCACTTTTTCTCTCTCCACTCTGGCCCCTTATTTTCTTAGGTGCGGAGGAACAAGGAAAAGCTCATAAAGTTTTCCTTCAGTGCTGCATAAAACTTCGGGCTGAGAATTGGAAAGCTTTAACCTGTTTTGACTTACATAATTACACTTTTGCTTTTCCATCACAGCCACACAGTCTGGCCAGATGTCAGGGGAAGGTAAAGCCGGGCCTCCAGGAGGAAGCTCACGAGCAGCATTCCCACCAAGTAACAGAGGGCGAGGCCGTTTTCCTGGTGCCATTCCAGGTGGAGACAGATTCCCTGGGCCAGCAGGGCCGGGAGGGCCACCACCACCTTTCCCAGGTAAAACAATTAATGTGTGGGGTTTTGTTTTCATTTCTGTTTTCTTCTATTAATGCAGTGGAGTTATTTGGAAATTACAAAAATCAAGGCAGTTCACTTAATATGCTATAATGATCGTTCACCACTGGGTTGTAGGTGTCTACCCTACTCTGTTGTTGAAATGCAGAGTTGTGCTTCCTAAATTAGATAGCAACAGCGTTTGTAGGGACATTCTTTATAGTGTGTCAATGTACATGTCTCTTTAAGTATGAAAAAGATTGAGGTAAATCACGTTACAGAGTAGACTTGTATTTTCTATGGTGTAGTTCTGATTTGCTATATGGGGTGAGAATACTTGCGTTGCAGACTGTGTAGTAACTGCTTGTCATTGCATTACAAATATGCACAAGACAAGAATTTAGCTTTGATTCATGCCCAGTGACAGGTCAGTTAGCAGGCACTTAGATTACCAAAATTTAAAGAGCAGGGTGTTTGTGTATAGTCAGGTATCTGATCTGGGACAAATCTCTGTTTAAACGTCAGGCTTGTATTACAGTGAAGTTCTCATTTCAGCTTCACTGTGTTTTAATAGACGTCGTTCTGTAGTGGATCTCCTACTAGCAGTCAAAGGGACGTAGGTCGAAAAAACACTAATGAGGCCCTGAAAGTAGGTATGGTAAATGTAGGAGCCAAATATTCTCCAATATAGCTTTTCGCATATTTTTTAATAAACATTATATCTTATGCCCCATATGAAAGGCAAGCTGTAGGGGTAGGTAGGGTGTAATATTTTTTTTATTTTTTGTAAGCTTTGGTTTATTTCGATAGCAATAGCAACTGGTTAAGTGATTTTTTTTGGTCTGTTTTCATGTTACTAATGTTTTCTTTAGATGTTCATAATGAAGTAATTATTATAAATTTACTAAGCTACTGGACCCCAAAGTGCAAGATATGCATGTCTTACACAAGTTGCACATTGTTCAGTGAGGGTTTTTTGTTTGAGAAGAAAAAGTTATTTCACTAACTCATTTCTTTATATTAACTTTTTTCTTTTTTTTTTCTTTTTTCTTTTTTTTTAGCTGGACAAACTCCCCCACGTCCACCGTTAGGTCCTCCTGGTCCACCAGGCCCACCAGGCCCTCCACCTCCTGGTCAGGTCCTCCCACCTCCTTTAGCTGGACCTCCTAATCGTGGTGACCGTCCACCACCACCAGTTCTGTTTCCAGGACAGCCTTTTGGTCAGCCTCCTCTTGGGCCCCTTCCTCCAGGCCCTCCACCACCAGTTCCAGGCTACGGGCCACCACCAGGTCCTCCACCACCTCAGCAGGGTCCACCTCCACCTCCGGGTCCATTTCCCCCTCGTCCACCTGGGCCTCTTGGGCCTCCCCTGACTCTCGCTCCTCCTCCACATCTCCCTGGGCCACCTCCAGGTGCTCCACCGCCTGCACCACACGTGAATCCAGCTTTCTTCCCCCCACCTGCCAATAGTGGCATACCTACTTCAGACAGCCGTGGCCCACCTCCGACAGATCCCTATGGCCGACCTCCACCATATGACAGAGGTGACTATGGGCCACCTGGCAGGTGAGTGCTTTTGGTGTAATGTGCTTCGTAGCAGATTTTATGCCTTGTAGGACGCATTTGATCATTCTTTTTAATGCAAATGTTAGTTAAAAGTGAGAAAAAATGTGGAAGAGGTCTAATCAGTCTTCAGATTTGCCCCGTTTACTTCTCAGTGAAATAACGCTAAGAAATATGTTTGTAGCAGTAAGAAAATCCTAAAATGCAACACTAGTAATCTTACTTTCCATTTTCAGCTTTGAACCGTTTGTCTTCACTGTTTGTGTTTGGCAGTGTCATTATTCCATGTGTACTACATGTTAACTTATTATATCACTTCCTATCAGTAGCTTGTGGTTGTGCTTCTGTCTTAACTCAAAATTCTCACTTGTTCCTTTGCCGTCTTGCTTTGCAAGCTGTCATCTTAGAATGCTTTGGAATTCTCCTCCTGGAATATATGCATATGTTGAGTATGGTGCCACACCAAGCCCATACTATTTTCATCTTTCAGTAGCTCTGCTTGTCTCTTTCCTGAAGGATTCAATTCAAAGTTAGTCTTTGTCTCAAAAAACAGGTGGGAATTTACTGCAAGACTTTTATCTTCCTTTTCTGTTAAGCCCCTTCTGGTTATTTGGTACAATCTTGCTGTGCTCGTAGCAGTGGCCTTTTCTGTGGTTAATCCTATCTTGGCCAGGGTTTCTGAGTCTCTCTGACTTGCCTTGTCGAGTGTTTCACATCATTGGAAACATCTTTTTCATCTGTGCTTTCAAGCATCTATGTCTGACTGCTGTGTCTTAATTTTCACCATATTTGTATTTCTTAGAACATCTTGGGATAAGTTGTAAGAAAGATACCTTATGCATAGTTAGGTGTGGATTTGTCACTTGTGGTTTTACTGCTATTTAGAGAGACTTCCCTTACCTAAAATGTTCTCTGCACAGGCACTTTGCTTTGAATCTTTCTTTTACATATGAGCACAACGTTTAAAAAAAGAAAAGCAAGCATTTGTACGTATTATGTTAATACAGAAACTGTAGAAATTCAAGCATTTGGCTTAATTGCCTGAAATATAATAAAGGTGTTTTTTTTTTTTTTTTTGATGGACAAAATCTAAGTTGTCTGCAGTTGATAGCATGGCTGGGGAGGGAAGGAGTGGGGATAGGACAGAATAACTTACTGTCCAGTATTTTCATTAGTAATGTTAAAACTATCATCCATAACTATTTAAATTGTCATTAATTATATATCATAGGCGTTTCACTGGAAATAACATGCCCATAAGAGAAAAATTACATATTCCATTCTATGGGAGGCACACGAAAAATAATACTCAAAACTCAGGGAGGTATGAATTTTTAGACATTTCCTCTTATGCTAAACTGGCTATAGGATCTTATTCCACTTCTTGCACTTAAGAGGATAGCATTGCTTGTTATTCTGCATTTTCTTTCTACCAGAAGAACTAACGCTATTTTAGAAATATCAAGCAGTGGGGTCAGTTTAACAGTCTCAACTTTTATCTCTTAACACATTTCTTTGGATTGTGTGTATCGTTCGGAGACTGGCTAATAGGATGCTGCAAAACTTCTGAGAACAATTTTGTGTAGGTTAACTTCTGTTACTTTGTAATCCAGTTATAGGTAGCTAATAATTAAAATGTAATGAGTACAAGGATTCTCATTTATTGCTTCTTCTTTACAGTGACCAATTTGTAGATATATTTGAAGTACCTTGAACTTGACCAGAAATAAATACTAGAATTAGCTGTAAAATGTTGAAGTGTCATTCAGATAATACATTGTTTTAAAAATGACAGACTATAGTTGCTTTTCGTAAGTTACAGTACTCTGGTCTTACTTAAGAATCTGGAAAACGGTATCATACAGTTTTAATTCCATCATTTTCATAAGAAGATTCCTAGTTTTGCTCAAAGTTGCGTTATCTGTGTACATATCTTTCCACATCCATTCAATTGGGGTAATATCTGCTCACATACCTTGAAGGATTTTATGAAAATGATAAATATTTGTAAAGCACAGTTTCAAGTGCTGCTGAATTTTCAAAATAGATGGGATGAACAAGAATATATTTATTTATTTATTTATTTATTCATTTATTTTGTTTTTATCCTTTTTTAAGCTTTCAGGATTTTGTACTGTAACATGGTCCTTAACACAAACCAAACCCAGATCCTGCTTTCTTTTCTGTTTGTCACTTTGCTTAAAGTTGTGAACTTGGATTGTTAAAACTGCAATGATAACTCCTTAACATTTTCTTAATCTTTTAAATAGTAGTTTTATTACTTTCAGAGAAATGGATGCTGCAAGGACACCTCTAAGTGAAGCAGAATTTGAAGAAATCATGAATAGAAATAGGGCGATCTCAAGCAGTGCCATTTCAAGAGCTGTATCAGATGCCAGTGCTGGTTAGTAAAGCTTTATTAATGTTTTCTATTCTACCCAGCTAGAAAGAGTAGAGTTTTTCTGTCAGGAAACCCACAGCCTTGAAGCTGTGTCTTGCTAATATGGCTTTCAGGAGGCTGAAGTTAGATACAACCTATGACTGTTTCTGTACTGTACTCCAGCTGATGTCTGTGAATGCTTTCTGAGTACTGATCTGGACAGTATTTTAATGCTTAGTCCTACAGTAAATGATCTGGATGGTTATTGAAGAGAAGACATCCTGAATGGTAATGTTACTACAGATAGATTTTTTTTGTTTGTTTTAGTTGATATAATTTTCTCACAGTGATTTTATATTGTTTTCAGGGGACTATGGAAGTGCTATAGAGACCCTGGTAACTGCAATTTCCTTAATTAAACAGTCCAAAGTATCTGCTGATGATCGTTGTAAAGTTCTTATTAGCTCTCTTCAAGACTGCCTTCATGGAATTGAGTCCAAGTCTTATGGTTCTGGATCCAGGTAAAACTTTCCTCTTCCATCTGCCCTTCTGAAGGGGAAGGCATAGGGCAAGACTAGTTCACAAAGGAGAAAGAAACTAAGTCACGTGATAAGATTAGTGATTCGCTCATCTGCACAAGAAATGTGTTTAAGAACCAAGTGTGGATTTTGAATTTAAGTAATCTGCCTTTTAACTAATCCTGTTTTAAAAATTCATCTGACGACTTTTTTAACTCTTAGTTCTTAATCAGTATCCTTTTCTACACGGTAGTATTGCAGCCTGTAAGCTTCAAAATTGAATTTTACTTTATCAGTTAAGTTGTCCGGTGTATAATTTGATAGTAATTTGCTATTGAAAAATAATGTAGCAAACATCTTTTTTTATATTTTGAATGATAAAAACACAGACATCTGGTTTGGTACTTTCAGTACCCCAATGAGCAGCCATGTTGTCGGAATCATTTAATCATTTAAGGCAGAGGATGATCTCAGCTGTCCTCCATTTTGAACGTGTGCTTTTTGACTTTTCCTTGATTATGAAGTGGATGACACCTATTTGTAACTGCTCTTAGCCATCACCACCTTTCATATCTTCCATGTTATACACAAAAACATCTCTGCATCTCAGCGAAGAGTTATTTCTCTCACATCTGAGGAGATGATTCTCTCATATATACTTTTTTGATCCAATTCTTACTAGTCAACAGTATACAGAATTGGCATGTGAGTGGCTTGTGTTTTGAAGAAAAAAAATTAATGAAGTAATTTCTTTTAGAAGACGTGAACGATCCAGGGAGAGGGACCACAGTAGGTCACGAGAAAAAAGTAGACGCCACAAATCACGTAGTAGAGATCGCCATGATGACTATTACCGGGAAAGAAGTCGGGAAAGAGAGAGGCATCGTGATCGCGACAGAGATCGCGACAGAGAACGAGACAGAGAGAGGGAGTATCGCCATCGTTAAAGAAGGTGAGCATTTGTGTTCTTTAAGTTTGCTGTTCTACTGTTACTGAATTACTAAAAGTGCTCTAGATCTGGGATTATTTACACCATTAATGTCTGCGTTCAAATGGTCCTGCAGAACGTACTGAATTACTTTCTTCTTTTAGCATCTGAAACGGAGTCAGGTAAGTAATGACAGGTAACTGGTCTTGGGAGGGAGTACTTGTGTCACTTTTCTGCAGTTGGCATGCCTTCTTTTTAATTTTAGGTGGTATTAATGTTTTTAATTGTTATGAAGTACAATCAAGCCATTTCTTATTAAGCAGTAAGTCAGACTGATGTCTGCTCTCTTGTAATCTTCAAAGATCATATGAAATTTGTTTGTATTTATCATTTGTATTCTAAAACAAAAAAAAATCTAGTTGTGTGAGGACTGCAGCATTTAGCCCTTCATATGTCACATGGGGATTGTATCTGTGTAGGGAACATGTACATACAGCTGCCGTCCTTGCACTAGTAGATTCTTTCTTTTTGTTTCAGTGAGTTTTACTCAAATTCAGGAAATGTAGATAGACTTTGCCTGTTATTTTCTAAAATGTGGCCAGTCACTTTTTTCTGTCTTTTAGCTAAATTTAGGTGTTATCTTCAATAAGATTTATGGTCGGTTTTTCCCCACCACCCTGCTTTTTCATTCCCTGCCCTCTCTGACAGTAAAGTCATTTTTTGAAGATTAGTAAAAAAATGTACAACACAAGGGTTGGTTCTTTTCTGCTTGTTGACATGCTAAAATGTTCTTTTATGTCATGTTTCTGGAGTCTTTCATGCATCAAATGTCTAGGTAGCTACAGAGTGGCACGATAAATAACATTTTCTTTGGTGTACTGTTGAGAGCTTTAAAATACATATATGATGTATATAATGTGTATCACATTATATGATGTACAATTTTGAGGATTGGTGATTTGAGCTGCTCACGATTCCTTATATTTGACAATAAGGGGAGAACAGAACAAAACTACCTTTTTTTGCTGCAGTAGTCTTTTCCATTTTTAGAATTTTCTCACCACATCCACATTCAAACTGAAACCCAGCAGATTTGCCTGTCTGCCCAACTTCCATTTCTTATGTCTGCCCCCAAATGTAATTTCCAGATTTGCTTATGGCATTTATTCATGGAAATTCGTTTTCAGAACTTAAATAGAGCAAAGCATATTAGAAATCATATAAATTGTAACTTGCTCCTAAGTAAAAATATTTCTATAATTTTGCATTATTTGAATGTCAGTTTTTCCATGCTAGGCTTTTGTGTCACTGACTCCTTCTGGAGAAAACAAAATCTGATCTTAAATGCACTAGTCTACTGAGTATTAAGCAAGATATTGTCTTGGGTTCATACTCTAAAAAAGCAGTAATGGATGTTGAGAAGGGGAGTCAAAGGCTTAATAGGAAGGTGACACTGAAATAAAGTTGGCAGTAATTCATGCCACTTTGTCATCAGAAATGGAATGATAGAAACAATTCCGGAATGGCATAAAAATAGCAAGTGTTGTTCTTAATTGAAAAAATCTCAGAACATAAAAATACAGATTTAACAGAAATAACTCCAGTTTCTCTTGTTGACTTGGATTTTTCCCGTTTATCATAAAATAATATTTGTGAAATTTGCCAATAGTTACTAATGGGAAGTAACCATTGAGCTGAACAAGTTTTTTACTTCTGTTGGAGATGAGCAAGGTATACTAAAAATTGTTAACATGGAACTTAAGGCAACTTTTTTTTACCCTTGATGTGCTTTATTAATATAGCTTTCATTTTTGTGTATTTAGACTATTGTGGATGTAGATGTGGAATTTCTTGCCCAGTACAGATTCCCTACCCTCTCACCCTAAGAAAACATGTCCAATACTGTTAGGTTGCTGCATTTTATAACTTCCAAAGCACAATTTCAAAAAAAAATGAAACTGAGGTTTCAGTCTTAGTTCAGGTGGGATTTGTATATACAACTTCTTTCAACTTTGTTGTGTTCTGGGACTTCTTTTCTGTCAGAGGAGTTGCATAGGTAAGATACCCTTGCACAAAGAAAATAGGTCCTAATAATTTGGTTTAAAGGACAAATTTAGTATTCCTCATGTAAATGAAAACATTTGGTATTTTTTTAAAAAATTAAGTTGTAAACATTTTGTCTTGTTTCTGTCTTAATGAAGAAAGGCTTTACTGTAGTTTTGTTTATATATATAAATACACACATAAAAGCGTACAGTGATCTTTTGGTTTGTATGTTTCATTTTCACCAAGATGTATGTTGCCATACATTTTTTTTTGTTTTGCTCTTTACATTAATTAATACTCATAAATAGATTTAACAATCTCAATCACTATATATATATATCAGCAGTACTGGGAAGAGTTACTCCCCACATTACTGTGTTTTATCAGGTAACATGAAGTTGCCTGTGTGCCTACAGCCTATGAATGGCACCTATACTTCTTATTTCTGTGTGTACCTACAGTCATAAATGTGATACTGTACTGGCATATAAAAAAAAAAAGTGAAAAAAGTGTTACACCTAGTTCAGAAGGATTTTAAAGGTCCATTGTGAATATTTTTGTATACAGTGAAATTCACTTTGTATTATTGTATTTACTTACAGTTAGAGATGGATTAAATTGGAGTAACTTACTAAATGTATTCATTATAAAACCCTATTACAAAGTTCAGATGTACCATAGCAGGTATTTACACTTCTGTTTGTACACTTTATGATTTAAAATTAAATTCTCACAAGATTCTTGTGTGCCTTCGCTAGAGTAAGGCTTCACATGCATTGATAATCCATTTTACAGAATTACTGTAACCTGAATTACCTGTAACCTCTTGAAATGTCTTTGCACATAGATACAAAAGAGAACAACAGATGTATAAGACAAATGTCTGACTTGTCAAGAAAGCTAACAGAATGGTATTGAGAAGGATTAACAGCAAACCGCATGTGTACAAACAGAATAGTAATGTAACTTCATCAGCATGAGTCCTGATTCTTTTTTTAAGACAGATTTTTTTAGTTTATCTGATACTTAATGATGTATTTCTAGCTGATACATTGTCCCAATCTTAATCTGTCTGAATTTCTATAACTACTGAATGTTAAGTTTTTGATTTTATGTTTTTGTTATTGGGTCGTTTGATTATTTCCTATTTAAACTGGATTTGGACTGAATTGCAAAGAAAAAAATACACTAACAATGTAACAGTTGATAATGTATGTAGACTTTGTATTCCATATTTTGTGGCTTTTCTCTGATTTTTCTATTCTCAAACCACTGTAAGCAAAATCATTTAGTCTAATGTACTTTTGAGGCTCATACGCTTCTTCAGAAACTGCTCTGAGGTCTCTGAAATAGTTTCAGCTTTGGAGTGGTTTAAAAACTAACACGTTTGTAATTTTTTTTGTGTTGTTAAAAGGGGAAATGGTACTTTATAGTTTTAAAAAGGTACATTATATTTTGTCTGTGTAAGTAGGAACTGTCCTGTAACTGTGTTAGCAAACATCAAAGTATGAAATTAGCCTTTTAAGAAATCTTGTAGATAATAGGAAAATGCCTATTTTTGTAGGTTGTTTTTATAAGCTTCTAGTTAATAACTGAACCTCAAGTGAATTGTGGTAGCATTGTTCAGGACCCTAGTTATATATGTACATGTTCAGGATTGTTCTAGATCCTATTAGTATTGAGCTATTATGAACAGTATTTACCTAATCTCTTTTTTTATGTGTATTTTTCGAGGAAACATATATGTGGGGCTGGCATTTTTCATGTGTTTCTTAGCACTCGTCAGAGAACTCATGCTTTGTGCATCTGATTCAATACTTGAAATCTACTTTAGAGTGAAAGAGTCGAGCGGTGCCATTGTTCAGTATGCTTCTTAAACTCTGTTTTATGGCTGTTGCAGTGCTTTACAGAAGCATATCCATTGTTTGTTAATGTTCAGTATCTTCTCTCATTTCCTCAAGGGTGATAAGATGGTTTGAAAAAGCAAGTGAACTGAAAAGCCTATGTTCTTACGATTCTTTTTCCTCCATGAACATTGCTGTAATTTTGTTGTCTTACGAGGTATCTTAAGACACACTTAAGTTTTTCGATTCCCTACAGCCTGCTTTTTTCTTTTTCTGAAATCAGTAGTATTAACAAATTTGGGCTGTGTGGAAGTTCCTCAAGAAACTCATCTGTAAGTCATTATAACATTTGAACAAATAATTTTTACTTGCAAGTAAAAACATTGGTTTCATACAGCTTTCTCCAAAGAATGAACAAATATTTTTTTCCTTTTGCTCATTGTGGTTTGAGAACTGATATCTTTTTCCAAAAAAGAGAGAGGGAAAGATCTTTATTTTATATTTTCCTATGGCAGAGAGATCTACTTGATCTACCTTCTATGTCTTCCTCATATATTAATGTGAAATATCATTGCCAACCTCATAGCATTTTGATTTGTAAACTCAAGATCTGGTTTTTGAACACACCCCTCTGTTCATCAGTTGTCTCTGGTGAGTAGACAGGCTGGGACAGTAGGAAAAGCCACATAAAGAAACAAACTGTAGCTTGGGATTGTTCTCTTTCTATCCATACAAAATTATTTATAGAATCAAGAAATTGTTCAGTCTTAGTGTAGAACTTAAAATCAACATCAAATCAAAGATGACAGGTAAGTACACTAATAATAGGGGAACAATGAAACAAATGGAAGAAGTTGCTAGTGGTGGTAGAATAGGTTATTTGTACATGTATGGTGGACAGAGACTGATACATAATTTACGTGCAGAATGACAAATACAGAGTCAAGCTTGCAAATCATTCCTTCTCACTGTATTATAGCTAAAACATCACAATACTTGAAGGTGTCTGACAGTCTGGGGTCTAGATAAAGTTAAAACAAATTTTGGCCTTCAAGCTGATTTTTTGTGTTTTTTTTTGCTTTTGTATATTTTTTCTTTATGTATAGAGTACAATAAAGGACAATTATATTCCTTCTTAGGAGCTGTTAGGATATGGTTATAAATATGTATCATGCGTTTTACTGAAATGTGAACATTTTGTGGGATTGAAATTCAGTCTGAAAATATCAGATAAATAACTACACTTACAAACTTGACAGATGTATGCACATACAGCTTTAAATTACTGTAGAATTTTCACACTTCTGAAAGCTGTTTAAAGCTTTCATATGCTTATTTGGATGATTGGAATTAAAAGAAAAAATCAGTTGTTACTGCAAGATGCTTTATATTTATATGATACCTACTGGGTTTTGGTGTAAGTCTGGTTTGGGGGTGTGAAAATGCTCAAGTTGCATCTTGCATAAGTATAAAAATGTTTGATCCCTGAAGTTCTGGGATTTCATTTCTGAAATGTTCTGGCATAAAAACATAGCTTTTAGACCACAACTTCGCTATTTAACAGACAAGTCTGCAATTTGGGTTTTATTAGTAGAAATGCTGAGAAACTGATTGCTGTATGATGTTAAATTGTACAAACCTAATATATACATGCTTGGGACAGATAGCTCATGAACTTGAGGCAGTTGGCAAACAGCATTGCAAAAAGAAGGCTTAACTACAGATTCATTTTTTCCAAGTTGTTTCTTACTTCAATATTCTACTTGCGTGTAGAATACTGAAAAGGGCTGTTGATGAAGGTATAATCCATACAGATTAATTTCTTCCCTTTGGAACTGCAAAGGTTCTGATTTTGCCCAGGTATACGGGCAGAGTACTTGGAAACAAAATTTACCCCACTATGGATTTTAGTTGGTCATGTTTTTAAAAATAAAGTAAAATAAAAGTTTTATTGTGGTGCTGACCATCTTAAGAGCCCTATATTGACAAGTACTAATTCTAAGTACAGTTTATCAAGCGTTCCTTAAAGTTCCTGTAGTTCCAGAAGTGCCCTTACAAATCTAGCGAGTTATTCTCAGGAACCGAAGCTTTCTTATGCTAGGGTTTTAAATTTTATATACAGTGCTTTGGATCTGTTAACTGTTGCCATAGAAGTGATAAAGATCCATAATTCTTGCCACAGCAATTGTATTATGAGAGCAGCAAATTCTGACATGCAGACTCACAGCTGTCATAACACCGAGTTTCTCCACTAAAAACCTGAAATTCTCCGCTGTGTGCGCTACCTTAGCATGCAGCTCTGCATGAGCCTGCTTGTGGTAGGAGGCAGCACTTTGTCACTTAGCTACTGAGAAAATACAAGTACCTTGGAAAAAAACATAAGTACCTGTGGAAACTTTGGTCTGTGATGAAGAAAGTTCACCCAGAGTAGTTACTGGTTGATACATGGGTAACTTGAGAACAAAATCTGCAAATAAAAAATTCCCCTTGCTGCTTCAGCCTTGGACTAAATCACTTGCATACTGTAATTTATACAGCTTAAGCTCTTGGTTATTTGTTTTTTTTAAAGTTAAAGTTAATGGTCATCTTGAGGAAGGGAGGAAGAAATGTGTCAATTGACTATACAAAAATTGAATACTTTGTTTTCCCAACTGTTTTACGAATATTACAAAAGCAGCAGAATACTTGACAGCTGTGTACTGATGTATGGTCATGAAATTGCTCCTCTAAATGTCTGTTTTTCAAATGAACAAGCTGATGTGTTGGGTTTTAAACAATTTGATTTAAATTATTTTGAAATTATCGAATGTTGAAATTGTGAATGATTGCTGAAATGAAGCTAGCTAACTGGTTTGTAATGGAATTCAACTGAAATCCAGTGTATGGAATTATACCATCCCAAGTATTTTGTGAACTCTTTCCGTAATTAACTTTGAATGGTGTGGTTCCTTATTTGCCAAAACAGTTGAGAGTAGGGAGTAGGGTTTGGGTTTTTTCCTAGGGTAACTAGGTGAGGAAACCTGCAGATCTATGTTGTATTATTTGAAGAGCGGGTTTGCGTGGTTAAAAAACTTCAAGAGTGTATTTTTTAGATGTGAAGCCTGTCCTGCTTGCTACTAGGTTGAAAATTTTGAAGTATTGGTACCAGATTCTGTGCACTTTTAAATGTTACTGAGCTGTGAGCCATCCACTTCGTTATGCAATCAGTGCATTATTCAAATGTCAAATCAGTTTAAATCTTCTGTAAGTGGGCAGGTAAAAATGTAAAAACCTAGTTGTGGCAAAATTACCTTACGTGCTTGTTCGTTTATTCTTGCAGAGTGCATACTTTAGGAAATGTTCTATATAAATGTTTCCATCAGTCATAGGAACAGTAGCTATTGCTTCCTTTACCATTCAGTACTTCCAACTGTGGAATTTTTGTTCTTTCGATCCTGTTGTACAACAACACCAATTTTAACTGCTGTACTAGAAAACAATTTCTTGCACAAACAAGTAGCTACTGCTTCCGGGTATCTTGTGTTAGTTTACATTATGGTGAAGTAGATGCACGACTTGTGTATGTATAGATAAGCCAACAATTTTCTGTGTATTATGGGGACTAGCAAAATCTACATCACAAATTTTGACACATTACAGCTGAAGGAAGAGGAACAGCGTGCAAGACAAGATACGTTCTTCAAGGAAAGATGCTTGTCCAGCAGTTTGCTTCATGTGATTGAACTGAGCCTGTAAGGATTCATGGATAAAATGAACAGGAATAGATCTGAATAAAGCAAATCTGCATACATGGTAACCAGTAGCTCTTTTACTTTTTTTATGTTGCTTAACTGTTTTATTTGAGGGAAACCTGTGTGATTTAAACCTTATAGCTTTTGCAACTTTATTACTGGTTATATACATTTGGCAATTATAATGTGCAAGCAATTGGAAAAAGTCAAGTAAATGCTTGTTTTTATAGTAGTTTGTTCATGTTAAAATGTTCATATGATAATGTCTGTACACAGCACCACTTTGATTACAGTAGATGTAGTGTTGTAATAAACTGTTTAATGGGGCTGATGTGTAAAGCTGTTCAAGTTATTTGATGTTTACACCTCAGGGAAAGTCTTGTGTTCAGCAATATTTAAAGATAATGTTACAATGAAAACATTGATGCTGTCTTTAAAAACATCGCAATAGTTCTTGCATATGCCTCAACCTAATCTTGCATTCAGTGAGTTGAACATACTAATGTTGCTCTCACACACTCAATTTTGATACGAAGACAGATGGTTCCAAAACCTTTAATGCTATTTTGCTTTCTAGCAGTGTTTGCCTAGGTGGCTTGTGAATTTGCTAATTGACATATAAAACTGTAAAAACTGCAGTTCATCACGGTCTGACAGGGGGAGAGGTGGTCCCAGGGCTCTGATTTTAGCACACTGAAAATGCTCGCTTTCAAACAGCCTTGGTTCTGGCTGACACTACAGTTTATATTAACTTAAACTGGTTATATGAACTTAAACTGTTCATATCGAGGGGTGGAAAGGTTAGCTTTAAAAAATAAAAGTTAAAAAAAAAATAAATCTGCAGTTGTTTACAGTTTTATAGTAATAGTGCTTGTGTGTGTTTTCCCCCTTCCCCTCCACCCCCAAGGCCGTAGCAGTCTGTACATAGTTGTATATTAGAAATGTGACAGAAGAAACCAGATGTTTCCATTTTTCAGACTTTATGGGTTTGATATTTTCTTAATACTTTGGGGTTTATTCACACATGCATATGAAAGAGAAGGTACACTTGTATGTCCTTGTTCAGTGATGGGCAATATTGAAATAACCTTAGCAAAAAGTGGCGATAATTAAGTCTGTCAAATGAGGTTTTGTAAATTTACCTAAAAACAATTCACTGGAGCTTGCAGTGGAAGTTGACTTCCAGTCAAGTGGATGTTTCAAACAACTTGAGAACAAACAGGATTTTATTCTAAATTTCATTGCATGAAGCATAAGTGAACAGAAAAATTCATGTAATTTGTAAGAATTCGGTTTCTGGCAGCCTTGCACAAAGGCTCATTATTCATCTATTCTAAGTCATT
Source organism: Anas acuta (assembly GCF_963932015.1). Lineage (NCBI taxonomy): Eukaryota > Metazoa > Chordata > Aves > Anseriformes > Anatidae > Anas > Anas acuta. The sequence goes on along the minus strand of NC_088979.1, from coordinate 167,645,783 downwards.
ATATAATGGATTTATTATTAGCATTTTCATTTATTCAAATAGCAGCACTTAATGTTTTAAGTTAAATTTCAAGACCTCAAATGGCTTTAAGAGGCAACTCTTAGACAGCTCTTGATTTCCTTTCTTTTTTTTACTGATTTTTCTTGAAGGTTTTACAGCAGACCTAAAATATGTTACCTTGTTCAGGAAAGCACTTCGTTTGGTTTTCCAGAGCATTCAGAGCACATGCTTGCATTCCATAGATTTCCAGGAATGTAAACATATGCTTTAGGTTTCTTTTTGTGTGTGATTTTTATGCTTTACTGAGTTGGGACCAGTAGCCTTTGCAACTGCAGAAGTTTTTGCAGAAGTCTGAAATGCTCTAACTAATTTTTGTCACTTGCCACTTGGCCAGATTTTCTGCAGCCAGCTTGATGCTGTTGGATTTGGCCACAAGCTTCAGACTACCCCTTTTTTTTTCCTTAAATTGTGTACCTTGAATCCTCATGCATGGGATCACTGGTGTTTATTGAACTATTTGCTACTGAGAAGATATTTGCAATGTTTGTTTAATCCTGTTGGAAACTGAAAACTGCCTTTTAAAATTTTGTAAACTGAAAGTTGTATCAAACAAGTCATGACTCATTTCCTGCTTTTTGTGAATAGGTGTTGGTTACAAACAATACTGTTGTAATTTTTATTTTTATTTTTTACTTAAAACCATTGTTTACTGCTGTGTGTAATAAGTTTAAGGGAGGAGAAACCTGCCTATAGCTGTTACATGGGGAGTAGCTAATGCTGGAGAGGCAGCAGGTAAGTAATGTTCCACTGCATAGCTATATTCAATCTTAAAATAAAAAAGTTAATTGAAAAGCATTTTATGCAGGAACTGATACTTTACTCCACACGGAAACAGATTTAAGGAGACTGTTGCTCTTTTACAGAGTGTAATTTCTCATGCATACAGATTTCCGTTGCTGGCAATGGAAATAGCAGGGAGGAAATAGCAAGGAGAAAACAACACAGGTGAAACTGAGTGTTTGTTGTGGCTTGAAAGATGAGGTACCCATTTGAAGCCCCTTATTTCTGCCTGTGCTTTGAACACCTAGTTTTAACTGATAGACACACTGTGTCACAGTTTAGATAATATTCTCGTTATTGTGAGTTCCATTTGTTAGATTTTTTTAAAACGAAACAATAAATATGTACAGAAAAAAAATCCAAAGACCCTGATAGACACCAAAAAGGAATATGTCTAATGCACATCATGTATAACTGGATCTGTAATACAATTTGTACCAGGTTTTGTTTTCTTAAGTGTTACTGGCAATTTCCTGTGCATGCTCAGGAAATAGCAGCTCGGTAATTTACTGGCTGGTGGTGATGCCACGATGGCTACTGCTGTGTTCTTTGATATTCACTCAGTTGTATTTCATCTCCTTTTGCTGATGAAAGGATAAATCTGTCTGTGAAGAAATATTTGATATTTCTTTTAAATACTGTTTTTTATAAGTAATGTTGAAAATAGCCTAAGGCCATGCCCTTTATCTTGAACAACAAAACCAACAAGTAGGGGTGGTGGCACGTTAGCGACAAATTGTTTTTGCAGTAGGCTTGGGACTTTTTTTGTTCTGTTTTGTTTTTTAAATAGGGTGAGGCTTTTTTTCTTAGTAAAGGTTCTACTGGGCTATATGTTTTGACAGGTCAAAAATAGTTCTTCAAAAGAAGAACAAAACTTTGGAAACTACAGCCTTTTTCTCTCACTTTCTTTTTGCTTTCTGTGCCAATAACTTGAGTTCTGACTGCATCATGGAAAAACATGTATCAGAACTTCACATTTTTATTTACAGTGTGGCTTAAAAGCTTGGATAGCTGTTGTTTTTCTGTGTTCAACGAGCAAGATACCTTATTAAGTTTAAGCTAGCTTGATTAGTTTTTTCCCCTCTAAGTAGAGAGTGATTTTGCTTTGAAACCGGTGAGGCTTAGATTTTCTAACTGTACTTTTCTACCTGATTGTTTAGTTGCATACCCAGACCCTTGTAAATGTTTTCCTAGTTGTATGTGGATAATTTCAGATTTAAATGTTGTATATACTTGTCATCTGTGTTTCTAGTGAAAAATATATGATATTCTTTATAGAAATACTTAATTCCTGATTTCCTTGTCTTATCCATTTGCTCTCTCTGTACAGGTTAAACAGACCTCTAAGCCCTTTTTTTTTATTTATAGAATTTTATACGTAGTCTTATTGTTGGTTCTTGTGTAAAGTGAAATACAGCCTTAAGTTTACTAGCATAACACTCATTAAGGTAGTTTTGTCTGTAGACTCAAATGTAAAAAAACATGCATGTTTGATTGCTACTCTTCAGAGGTCCCAAGACACTAAATAAATTTCTTCTGCATTCAAATAGAAACCTTTCAAGATCTTAGAGAAGCAAAGTGCAGATCCATGTGCATGCTCTTAAAGAAGGAATTATTTCCAAAACAAGTATTTTGTCTTAGGAAGTAAGCAACATGGATTTGTTTGGGATATAAATTATTTTGGTAATTGATTGCATAGGTCTTAAACATAATGGTTGCAGCAGGGGTTGCAGCATGCTAATTAGTCACGGTGTTTGTGCAGAAATGACTCTTGCAGCTGTTTATTACGCTGCCTTGCAGTCATGTTGCAGACAGGCTTGGGGTGGGTGAGGGTGTTGGGGTGGTTTTGTGTCATGTCCCCAGCACACCGCCCCCACAACCAGCTCCTGAAATTAAGATCTGACATGCTGCGTGCTTCTCAAATCATTTCAGTTTTAGAGGATAAATTCCTGAGAAACATGGAAGTTCCTCAGTTTGATGTTCTCATGTTTTTATTCCATGTTGGACAAAGTATGATAAAGCATCTCATTCTGTTTGTATATTACACACTTGTGAGCTCTTGAATGCTGTCTGTAGCCCCAGTTATTGCAGTGGGTTTAGGTTCTGGCATGATCTATGTCTGAGCTTAAATTTTTGAAAGCTTCTTTGGAAATATACAAGTTTTATTTAAGCATCTTGAAAATAAGAAACAGTATACCTTTAATCCCAATGAAACTAAGCATTTCAGTTGTAAAAATTTCCTTCTCTTCATACCATGTAATGTGATTTTACATGATTCAATGCTAACTAACACTTTGGAATATATTCACGTAATAGACTTTGGCCTCACCCTCTTGTGTACTGTATTTTGTAATAGAAAATATTTTGAACTGTGCATATTATTATTACATTATGAAAGAAACATTCCCTTGATCTTCAAATGTAAGAAAACGAGGAATGTGTGTGCTTTTATAAATACAAGCGATTGCAAATTCAGTTTCCTTATTAGTGCAGCTGTCCTTTTTATATATATATATATATATTAAAAAAAAAAAAAAGCCAGGTGTTTTACAGGTAAAATACATTCCTATTTGGTAAACCTTAACATTTTTATGAAGATTACCAGCACTGCTGACTTTCTAACCGTAAGGCTGTATTGTCTTCCTGTGTCATTCCATTTCCTGATTCCCATTTTGCACAAGGATGTATGAAAAAAAAAAAAACTATTCAAGAAATGTCTTTGAAATACAGCATGGGAGCATGTAAGAGTTGGAATGCAGAGTTGCAATGCAAAATGTAAGGAAATGGCTGTCTGTCAGAATGCCCAACTCCAAAGGATTTTATATGTGTACAGTAAACATTTTCCTGATACCAGCAGGCCAAAGAGTCTGTTGAACACTTGCGTTTCTGGAGACCTGTATTTCTCAACAAGGTAAGATGGTATCCTAGCAAATGTGGATTTTAATACATCTTCAGCAGAGAGGTACTTAGTTATCTATAAGTTTAGGGATCATTTCATCGTTTTTAGATGTTATACTTGAAATACCACATAACTTCTAGCTTTCATGGGTTTCTTTTTTTCAGCCTTTAGGAGACTGTTAAGCAATTTGCTGTCCAACTTTTGTGTTGGTCTTAAACTGCAATAGTAGTTTACCTTGTATTGAAGAAATAAAGACCATTTTTATATTAAAAAATACTTTTGTCTGTCTTCATTTCAGCTTGTCCTCACTGTGTTCATTATGTCGGTTTTGTCAAATATTCAGACATTAAAACTTAGTGTGGACACTGATGTAGTTAAGGCTAGAATCTAAGCTATAATTCTCAATCTAGAAGTAATCAGCTGTTGTCCACACTAGCTGTTGTCCAATAGACTAGCTGTTGCACATCTTATCTGGTATTCAGACTCTTTCTGCAGAGTTCAAGGTTAGTGAGAAGTGCACGCTTTTTTAAGCCAACATTTTGTCTTTTTTGTAAAATGCGGTCACCCCAGTGAAAGTGTCAACTGTGGAGAAGAATAAAATAGCAGGCTGTGTAAAACAACTTCAGCCTTTCTAAATTACACGTCTAGAAACAAACATTACTGTAAATGCTCCCTGAAGTACTTTGGAGGACCTGGGTTTGCTATACAGGATACAATAAACCAGCAATGATGAAACTTCATTTTAATCTGTCTTCCTTAGCTGACTAAATGTGGTAAATGTTAATCATTACAAAACACGTGTCAAACACAGCAGTGGTAAGCTAGGCTTATTTTGGTCAAAAATCATCTGTGTACTGGGTTGAGCTGTTGTCAGCTCATCTGCTACATGCAGCTGGCCTGGACCCAATGGTAGTGGTATCCTGTGATGGTTTAAACCTATTTTTGCCCCAGTGGTTTAACAGGTAAATACATTACTCCTCTACAGCACAACAATAGTATACAAAAAACACATGTATACAGTTAGATACAAAAAGTCATCAGCGCTGCAATGCTGTACCGTAATAATGGTCAACTTCTAATTCCTAATATTTGTTGAATTAGTTCATTTGCTGTAGCGCAATGTGCACTGTGTCCATTGCACCATCTTAGGTGACCAATACCATTTTGTGGTGCTGTCATCTCCAACTTCTATCTGTGAGAAGCTTCCAGCGTTCAGCAGTGGTAAGATTATGTGCAAAAACTGATTTTTTTTTTTTCATTTGGGATTTTTTTTTTCTAGTCTTCCTAGCTTCAAAGCCTGAAGTGCAGTCTGATTGGCCTGAAAAATCACAGCTCTTGTGATCTTATTTAAACCTGATGTTTGAATAAATGAATTTGGTGGTTGAAGAAATGAGTGGAGGTGGGTGAGTCTGGGTACAGCTCTGTGAAAAAGAAGCAACGTGCTCAGTGAAAATGAACCATGATTTTTTCAGCTAGTGCCCTAAACCTGTAGCAATGAAAATAACATTGGCTTACTCTGTAGGGCTCCAACTTTAATTGTTCCAAATTTCAGGGAACAAGATAGGAAAACTAACTTGGCCACTGGTTACTGCATTATGTCTCAGGTTTTAGCTAACGTGGGTTCTGTGCTAGGGGAGTGTAGGTTTGTAGCCTGGCTTCAGGGACCAGGTGAAGGTCGGGACAGGGGGAAGGAGCCACGGGGGCTGCAAATTGTGGGACCCAGAGGGCTCCAAGCTTTGTTCTGCATGGAGAGCATAGGAGAAAACTTGGTAACTTTTTATTTTAAAGTACCTTGTTGCAATTTTCCTCTAGGTTAGGGTGTTCAGCAGTTCTCATTGCTAAATGGGAGAGAATCGTAAAGCATCCTGTCCCCAAAAACGTAGGATGTGTACCCTACAATAAACACAGTGAGGATTCAGTAGTACGTGGATGAGTTCATTGTGGAAGCGTTCGAGCGTAGGTTAACTAACCAGGATGCCACATCACCGAGGTCTGATTGGAAGCAGTACCCGAAGAACAAGGAAGGTAAGCGCTCTGAAAATATCTTTTACTTCGTGTAAGCTTTCTGGAAAAACAACACCTCTTGAGCAGAGACAAGGAAGTATTTCAGCAGCTTACTAGGGGAAGATTTCCTTGCTCAATTCTGCTTGCCTTGCTGCCAGGCTTTTTCACTGACTCCTCTGCACTTGCTGCAGATTGAAAGGCCCCAGAGCCTATGGTGAGCTGGAGGAAAAACTTCTGGAATCCAGGCTCCAGCAGGTTATTTTCCTTGCTTGTTGTCCCCTTGCTGTGTAGCAGAGCAGAAAATGATGCAGAAGCCTCTTGTCTGCTATCTATTGCTGCAGGCAGGCTGGCCTCAGAAAGAGCTGACCCATCCCAGCTAACCAAGGGAAAATGAGCTTAAATGAAACCAAAAAAGAACAACACCAAAAAAAAACAAACAAACAAACAAAAAAACCACCTAACCTATGAGGATAAAACTTTCTGAGCACAATTGTATTGGCTGAGTAAGAATGCTGAGTGGTGGGATTTCTTAGGGGAGTGGAAACAGGGAAGTATTTGCATGGTTTAGCAGGGGAGCCTAAAATTAATAGTCGCTTCTGTGAACTGCAGGCTCTCAATTGAGTTGCAATTGAAGGAGCACCTGCAGGAATTATTTCCATGAGGTTGCTCTTGAGTTCTTGTGAAGACGTCCTGCTGCAGGTTTTGCAGCACAGGCAGTGGGGCAGCAAAGTCCCCAGGGTATCTTCATGCAAAAAAAAGAAAATCCTGCTAAAATCCTGCTACTGACCCAGTTCTGACCCAGCTGCAGTGAGCGCACTGCTGAAGTTTCCCCTCTCACAGAGCTAGCATCTTGTTTTACCTCTGCCAACAGAAGAGCATTAATGACTAGGGAGAGGCTTTATTTGTACAAATTTGACTCCGTGTGGAAGTGAAAGAGATGTAAGCATTTGCTGGGAAAGCAGAACTTCAGGAAGCAATCAGAGATGAAGTTTTTGCCCCCTGCTGTATTTAGGGAGGGGAGAAATGTACAGGTGGAAAGCCTTAGTGATGAGCCACACATCTGTATTCTCCCCTGGTTCGTCCTTCACACCTCAGAACACTGCAGCTGGTCCAGGGGAGATGTGAAGTTGCAAAAGAGAAGAGGAGCAGAATGCAAATCACATTCCAAAATCAGCAGTGAGCTCTGTATGAAGCTGTGAACAATGAAGCTTGTTCAGTGCAGGCTGGGTGAAAGGAAGATACAGGTTGTAGATGTGTAGCTTACCACCACAAAGATGTACATACACATATATATTTTTTAAACAGACAGTATTGCAGGAAATTCAGATGCTGGCACGTGAGTGTCTTTACACCCTGTTTATCTCAAAATGCCAGGAAAGGGTGCACTGCTTTAAACACTTTGAGGCCAGAACTTCTGCTGCATTGGGTAAGAGTCCTTTTGAAGGCCTATGGCATCACAATCTTACAAGTAAGATAGTCAGCTGGGAACAATGTTTGCCAACTTGACCTCTGCATTTCTCCAGAGACAACCACCTGGTAGCACAGCACGTTTTTATAGCAGTTCAGTCTGCACACTTAACACCTCTGACAGGGTTTATTTTACATATTAAACACAGTCAAATTTAAACATTAACATATTAAACAGTTTATTTAACAGATTAACATAAAGCATGACAACTCTACATGACTTTCTGAGTGCATCTTGGCTAACAACACACTGCTCCAACCCCAGTGATGAAGAGTTTCAAGGTGATTGCTCATGCTGTGTGCCAGCAGCTGCTGCTGTGCAGGAGAGTTTGCTGTGTAAGAGGCAAGACGATTAACCAAGGCATGCAAGAGGAAGCAGGTTTATCAGTTGCATTGAATCGTCATCTGTTTTTCCTCTCAGAAGATCCAAAAGCAAGTGATTGATTTTGAAAAATGTAAGTAAATGGCTGGAGATGGGGAGACAATAAATAAGCCTGCTCCACATCCATGACAAATAAATAAATAAACTTTTTGGATAAAAAGAAGCCCGGGTAGGAATATACTTCCTTTCTCAGAGTGGGGATTGATGCAGCTGATAGGGGAGGGCACTGAGCTTGTTTTCATGGGTTTGTTTCAAAGCAGAGAGGTGTGGCAGCGGGAGAGAGAAGTTGGTGCTAAAAGGAGCAGGTGATTTTTTTGCTGGTTGAATTCCAGACCTGGAAGCGAGCTGGAGAAACCCTCTGGAAACCACCACAGCTTCCTGTCAGACCTCAATAGCTGTAAGTCTTGGAAACCGTGTCCCAGCTGTAGAAGTGGGAATTGAATCCACTTGGCACCGGTACCCATTGACTAGATGTCATCTTTTTAACCTTCGTGCTGAAGCGAGGCCCCTAGGAGCTTGGTCACACACCCTAGAGTCAACATGGTGCAGATGGTCCCAGGTGGTGTAAAAGGTCCCCTCCTGCCATCTAGTGGCATGAAAATCTCCTCTACTTCTTGCTTAATAATCTCACGAATGGAGAGATTTTTGCTCCTCCTGTTTGGCTGCAAGGAAGTGGCGTGTTGTTGCGTGACACTTCTTCAGTGGTGGCTTTTGTTTGGTTTTGAGATTTGGGTAGGAAGGTGGCCTGAAACTGGAGAGGCTTTATTTATTTATTTATTTATTTATTTATTTATTTATTTATTTATTTATTTATTTATTTTTGGTGCTAAAAGTAACAGGTGAAAACAATTTTTTTTTTTTTTTTTTTTTTAAGCCTGTATTTCAACTATGTATTTTGTGAGAGGGTGTGGAGAACTGGTCGATTTAAACAGAGTTGCAAGAGACTGAAAGCTGCCTAGTTAAGAGGAAAACACATTTAATGAGATCTTCTAAAACTCCTGTTTCTAAACACTTGTTTGACTAATGAAGCTTTGGATAGGTGAGCACTATTATTACGCCAAAGATGCTTGCTTGTCTAATTAGTGCCACGTCGATACTCTTGTCACTTATCCCATATACCCTCCTCCTTATGAGTTACGGTTTATGTCAGAACTGGACTCGATAATCCCCAGCTGTCCTGGGTATAAGAAGATAGCAGTCACTTCTTCCCCTTTTCCCACTAAATAAGCAATCCATGTGCTTTTTCCTGGCTTTGACACCTCATGAAAACATTTTAGTTTCTTGCCTTATCTTCTACACATTACTTTGAATGCCTTCTGAGTGCACTGCTGTTCAACTCTTTTGCATGATTTCCTACATAATACACTTAAAGTGAAATATCTCAGTGCTCAGAAGCCTTTCTGTGACACAGAAAGCACTGGGAGACCCGCACAGGAGGAGAACGTTGGCCGCAGTTGCTCTGATGAATGCATCTCTGAAAAATGGACAACGATGGGTGGGTTTCCACAAGAAATGGGTGGTGTTTTGCCTCTGAAAGAGCTCTAAAGAGTTACTCTTATTTCAGGACTGATGGTGAAGCTAATTCTTAAAACTGACTCCTTAGGCTTCACAGCGTCCCCTTCCCCTCTTCAGCAATCTGCTTATTTCTGACAGCTGCCCTCACCTTTTACAATCTGCAGGCTGTGCTTAATATGTGGCTCTGCCCTGGTGAAGGGGGGTTAAAACAGAGACCATTCATCCCAAACAGAATCCTTATTCATGGATCGAGCTGCAAGGGACTCGAGCTGCAACCTCAAGATGTTAATTGGAGTATGCACATAATTAAAACTGCATTCTCGCATTCCTAAATCATCAAGCCTGGAGTCTTTGCTACATGTAGGTCCACAGCTCCCCTTTTCTCAAAGACCTGTAGTGTAAGAGTAGTGAAGCCGGTGAACGATTTAGAACAGCCAACAGTGCTGTAGAAGAAGCTGTTGGAAATAATGTCTAAATTGTGTGGTGGGTTCTTTTTTTTTTTTTTAATACATAAACTGCTTTGAATGAAAAGGGTCAGAGGAGGTCAGTGTTTTACTAGCAGCTGTAAAAACCAGATGAGTGATTATTATTTTTCTCCATAAGAAAAACTATTTTGAGCTTTTTTGTGTAAGTATAAATTCTCCCTAACGATTAAAACTATCTGCTGGCTGGCTTCCATCTCAGCTGGAGTCCATTAACATTTTCTTGGAGTTTCTTTCACAGTGTTAACAGTATGATACTTCAGAAAATTATTTTTTTTCATGTCATGCGGGATCCCGACTGTGCTCTCCTAGTTTTAAGTTATCCCCTGACTGTTCCATTGAATTATTTGGAAAAAAAAAAAAAAGTAACTTTATGCCTTTTACTAAAAATGAATTTAGGAATAAAACCTTTACTTCTATATTACCACCTCTTTCAGCATTCTGGTTTTTAATTACAGCAATAACTGGCTTGGATTTTTAACTGAGGGAGGCTTGGGTGTGTTACTGGGGAACAAGGGAAGGTTTATAGAAATTCAGGTCTTTTATTTAGAAAACTGGCAAGCTGCCAAAAACGACAACAACAAAAAACCTTTACCACCAAATTAAATTAATAGTCTGTTAAAACCGTCGGGGGCAGCAAGAGAGATGGCGGCACAGCGTTCATGGCTGGAGCCAGGTTCGTGCTACCTCCAGCTGTGCCTAATTCATGGAGTCAGTGGCCCCTTCCCCACTCCCTTTGGTCCCTTCCAGGACTCGATGAAGCTTGAGGAAACTCGTACAAAGCTCGTGCAAAATCAGCTCCTGTGAGGTTATATATAATCTCACGATGAACGAAAATGTTCTGTTCCCACCTCTTTTTAAAAACAAACAAACAAAAAAAACCTTGAAAATGTTGGCAAATTTAAATCCACAGCTCTGGAATTAAATCTTTGATCTAATCTGTTTAGGAATGCCTTGTCACCTGGAAATTTCATTACGAGTCTGGAGTTGGAGGTTGATCCTCGCTTATCAAAAATCCTGGTATCAGTGCTCCATCCAAGGGAGCTGAAAAATGTAGGGAAGGCTGGTAAATGAAGGAAGAGTTTCTCATCTCTGTGACACGCTGTAGTACAAACAGTCAATGTGCAACAGTTCTCGGTTTCTTGTATATCCCCACCCTATTTCAGCAATTACATCTCGGATCACTTCTGTCTTGGGGTAAGATCTGCCCATCTCCAGGTTATCCTCGGTTGCAGTGAACAAGAAGGAAAGTCTGGTAGCTGAAGAAGAACTAGATCCTGATTCATGTGTGCAGTTTGAGAGTACTGCAATCACTAGTGTTTGTGGTTTGTTTCGGTTTTGTTTTGTTTTGGTTTAGAATTAAACTCATCTATGACAGGAGTGGCCAACTTCCCGTCCTTATAGGGTCATTTCTTTCCTAGCAGCTGCATAATTATAGAACGATTTGGATTGCAAGGGTCCTTAAATCCCACCTAGTTGTCAGGTCATGTCCTCTCATGGACACCTCCCACCAAACCAGGTTGCCCAAAGCCCCATCCAGCCTGGCCTTGAGCACCTCCAGGAATGGGGCATTCACAGCTGCTCTGGGCAGCCTGTGCCAGGGCCTCACCACCCTCTGAGGGAAGAATTTCCACCTTATATCTAATCTAAATCTACACTTTTTAAATTTAAAACCATTTCTCCTTGTCTTATCACTACATCCCCTGACACAGAGTCCCTCTCCAGCTTTCCTGCAGGCCCCCTTTCGGCACTGCAAGGCCGCTGTGAGGTCTCCCCGGAGCCTCCTCTTCTCCAGGCTGAACAACCCCAACTCCCTCAGCCTGTTCCCACAGGAGAGGTGCTTCAGCCCTCTGAGCATCTTCATGGTCTTCCTCTGGACTCTTCCTAATAGGTCCACATCCTTCTTGTGCTGGGGGTCCCAGAGCTGAATGCAGGCTCCAGGTGGGGTCTCATGAGAGCAGAGCAGAGGGGGACAATCCCCTCCATTGCCCTGCTGGCCACACTGCTTTTGGTGCAGCACAGGACACGGTTGGCCTTCTGGGCTGCAAGCACACATTGCTGGCTCATGTTGAGCTTCTCATCAACCAGCACGCCCAGGTCCTTCTCCTCAGGGCTGCTCTCAATTTGTTCTCTGCCCAGCCTGCGTTTGTGCTTAGGATTGCCCTGGCCCAGCTGCAGGACCTTGCATTTGGCCTTGTTGAACCTCATGAGGCCTTAACAGGCCTTAATTCCTCATGAGGTTCAACAGGCCTTTCAGGCCTGTTTCCCCTGAGGAACTTTCTCCCTGAGGAACTTCTCTTGTCACCAGTCTCTACCTGGAGACTATGGTGACACTGTGGTCACATAGAGCTGATGACCACAGCTCTTTGAGGGTGACCACCAGCCCACTCCTCACCCACCAGGTGGTCCATCCCTCAGATCCCCGTCTCTCCAATTTAGAGAGAAGGATGTTGTATGTAGGATAATGCACCTAAACTCTGTGCTTGGGCAGCGGCTGTGCTCAGCAGCTAGGGCTGGGTGGCAGATGATGTGCAGTAGTCCCCAGCCAGGCTGGTGGCAGCCTGTTTCTCCTCAGGGTTGTTCCAGCTCCATCTGCCACAGTGTGCGGTGCTGCCCAGCCCTGTCCCCTGCTATAGACAGGAACACGAGTAACACAGCGTGGTTCAGTCAATCCCATCTATTTCCAGTCCTTTTCCTGTCATCTGCTTTATGCAGATTTTTGTTCTGCTTTTTGTTCTCACACCGTTTTTCCCCCCATGGCTGGCCCTATGCCACAACCTACTTGTGACTCAGAAATGGCTGCTTTGGAGGCTACCACATCGCATGTGATTTCCTCTATTTCAGAATGTGTAGAGCATGTGTTCAGTGTCAGTTTCTATAGCTATGCCATTTTCCCCCATTTTTCTTTTTTCCCGAAATGTGCTTCCATGCTGGTAATAACGCTCACGCCTGTGAACACTCAAACAATAAATCCATTAATGTAGTATTCTCTTGGTGATCAAGTCTTTGTGTGATTTTTTTTTTTTTTTTAAAAAAAAAGGATGCCTGTTTATTTTTCATTTTCCCATATCAGTCTCCGCTATGACAAACACAGCAAATTAAAGGTAAAAAGCGCCAAGGACAGAGGAGGGTCTTTTAGCCTTGCATAATTCACAACAAGGCTGCAGGAGAAACTGAACTCTAAGTAGCAACACAGGGCTGGAGAATATAGCCTGGGACGTGCAGCTCAGGCCGCTGCTGTGGCAGCTAACCACAACTTATAACCCCTTCGGAGACTCATCTTGAATCCAAGCAGGGTCTGTCTGGGGTTTTTGCTCCTGCTGTTCCCACTGGAAGGCTATCCCACTGCTCCACTGCTCCCATGGGTACCAGCCTAAGTTGCTGCCTGAATTTCTTCTTGATCAGATTATATTCATTTGATCTGGTGATGATACTGTTCTCTACTTTATATAGTTATTTCCCTTTCCCATTGTATTCAACTCCTTAAGGCATTCAAAACAGCTAATTAATGCTCGTTCTGCCTTTACTTTGGTGAGCCTGCTGTAGGAGACTCTTCCACTCTTTAGGACAGGCTGTGTTACACCCACTTGCCCCGTTCTTGCATATGCACATTTCAGTTCCTTTTTCCTGTAATAGGAAAGAATACACATTCCCCTAACAGAAATACATGCAGTATCCCGGGTGGGATCCTAACAGGGTCTGCAGGGTGGCAATAGCACTTTGTTTACCGAAAGTACTTTCCCCACTGCAGCCTCCCATAAATCCGGTATTTGGGATCAGATACTTCCAACAGATAAGCTTTTTTTATCAGCGGAGACACTGGGAGCTTTGATGTGCTTAAGCTGTGTTCTGTTCCGACTACACCATTTTCTCCATCATCCAGCTGTTTCTGTATAATTTCCTTGTTGTCCCCTGCCCCTTCTAAGTTGGTCTCTGACAAATATTAGCCTATTTTGGTGTTCTTTTCAGTGGCCGTTTAATTCTTCAATGTCTTCTTCCTTTTCTGTTGATACCACTGGAAATGGATTTGCCACGGTCTTGCAAAGAAAAATGTCTAGCTGAATGCTTCTGCCATGCAGGGGTCTTACCAGTTCTTATTGTTTGGAGCGATCCCTAAGACACTACAGCAACTTCCTTGTCAGCAAGGTTGACTTGAAGTGCAACATAGAAGGTGTGGAGTCTAAAGGGCAAGATGTGTGAGGAGCGGCTGAGGCCCCTTGGTTTGCTCAGCCCAGAGCAGAGCAGGCTGAGGGGAGGCCTCATGGCGGCCTGCAGCTCCCTCACGAGGGGAGCGGAGGGGCAGGCGCTGATCTGTTCTCTTTAGTGACCAGCGACAGGACCCAGGGGAATGGTGTCAAGCTGCAGCAGGGGAAGTTCAGGCTGGATATCAACTCTTCACCAAGAGGGTTGTCGTGTGCTGGAACAGGGTCCCCAGGGACGTAGTCAGCACCGAGCCTGATGGAGTTTAAGAAGCGTTTGGACTGTTCTCTTAGTAATAGGTCTGAATTTTTGGGTCTGAATTTTTGTGCGGTGCCAGGAGTTGGACTCGATCCTTGTGGGTCCCTTCCAACTCGGGATATTCTATGATTCTATGAAATTTGTTCATTTTACTGCATCCACTGTGTAATTACTTTGAAATGGCTCACAAGGTTTGACTTCATGGGCCAGCAGATTCATAGTGAAGCATTTTTGGGTTAGGGATATGTATTAGGACTGCTGTTAGGGCTAGGGTTAGGGTTAGAGCCCCTTTTGGGTTAGGGTTAGGGCTGGGGTAGGGGTACAAGCAGGGATAGGGGTAGGGGTTAGGGGTTATTGTTAGGGTTAGGGTTTAGGGGTTAGTAACTTTTGAGGCTGGCTGACATCAACTGAGAGACCAATGAAGTGGTTATCTAGCTCAAAAAATTAAAAAATATTTAAGCTGTAGCAAACAGCATTGACTAATTTATATAGGAGCACCCCAAACTGGAGATGTAGTTTGCCAAAGCCATCCCATGGTATTTGGCTTATGAAATTAGTCGTAGTTACCACTTTTGGTGAATTGTGTGGAGAATCATGGTGGCATTTCTTGCTGCTTAACTGCAATAAATTGATAAAATAGGAGACAGCAGAGTAGCACTTGCTCCTCTAGGTGTTCTGCCATCCAAACAGTGATTGCACTTGAACACTCAAAATGAGGGATGATCTCAGCTGATATAGAGCAGTGGTGGTGATGTTCAGGTGCTATTCTGCCTTTCATTAATGCCACCTAGGAGTTTATCAGCCTGTCAAAGGGATCTTTCCAAGCTGAAGGAGGTCTGCTTGTTTTCTGTACATTGCCAAGCCTTTGCTGATGGCCTGACTGATGCCTCCCAGATGCTTTACAGTCAATTTCTTCTTTATTTCTCTATGGTTTGGAGTCAGAACTGCCAGATTAGGAGGGAACACGTAGCAGGGAGTTTATCCCTTAGCTCCAAGGCCAGATCTTCCTCTAACAATCATGCTTCTTATGCGGGTTTGTGTGTGTGTGAATGTAGAATTGCCTTGGCTATTTTTTCTTTTTCATGCTGTTGGCAACATTTTCAACACCAGAGAAAAAGAAAAGTGCTCTTCTCAGCAAAGAGGAAGTTATCACACCTACAAAATACAGGATGCAGTCCCAAACATTTACAGCCTCAGGGTCTGAAAGAGGATTGGAAACTGTGCATACAGTATTAGGCTTCTTTGCAGGCAGTTTTTGAACAAGAAAGGTGTTCCTGGCCAAGGTACTGCTAGTTAGTGTTCTCATGATAGGAGACTATTGCACCAGCTGGGTGAGTGACAATAAATGAAATGGAATTTCTCCTCTTTTGCTTTCTTTCATACAGCCTAAGGAAATGAAGGAGAAAGTGGTGTCTTCCATCCATTATTCATATAAAGCTAGGCTGGAAAATAAGATTCAGCTCTAGCCATGGGAGTATCTCCAAGTGTTTTTGGATAGTGAATGCACTCACTTAACCTTGACAGAAGCGTATTCTGAGTGACATTTCCACTTTACGGAATCAATCTAAACTTGAACTATTTTATCTAAAGTACTGAGCAGGTCATACCCTAAAAGACTTGGTAGACAGCTAAATTTGCTCACATGATCTCCGCCCTTCTAGACAGCATAAAGGTGTGTGAAAAATGTCATTGCCACAGCCATACAGGTAACAACAGTATGGAAATAATATAAATATGAAACTTGGGTGCTTAGTTTGGCCCTCTGAGAAGTACTGAATGGGAACTTTCCCTCTAAGTGAATTCCTGTAAACCCGTGTAATCAGAGATTGCTTCACTCCTCACTGGCTACAGCCACATACAGAAAAAAATGGCTTTAAACTGCAGCAGGACAGGAGGAAATACCTTGCCTGTTATGAAAGTGAAGAACCACAGCCCCTGCAGGCATTTGACTCCTGTTTGAACCAACGCTGCGCATTCCTATGAAGTCTGTAGAAACAGGGGTGCATTTTTAGAAGATATCCATGAAGGGCCTTCTTGTTAAGCTCTTAAGTGTGGTACCTCTGCAGTTGGCAGCTGACTGCTTGCAGGGGGATGAGTAAATAACGGTGAATATTTCTGTTTGACTAGCAGGAAGTCTCACATTTCTTTATAGGTATTTGGAAATACCAATTGTGTGTTGCAAGATGGGAGTTTCTTAAGATTTTTTTTCTTCCTTGTTGGTGACAGCACCATTCTGGTTATTAAACTCAACTTACAAGTAAGACAATAAAATAATGAGGATAATAAATCTAAGTTTGAAGACTAAGAAGGTTTTAGCTGCATTTATCATGAAGAGATTGAGACCTTTACTGCGAAGCTATGGCATTTATGTGTCCCTTTGCTTTGTTACGTATTGGCCTCAGCAGAGGTCAGATAAGAACCCAAATCTCACAGGCTACTTGATTGACTATGAGGCAATGTCAATCCTCAAAACAAAACAAAACAAAACAAAAAACTAAATAAATATAGTTGTTAAAGTGAACTAGCTGATGCCATAATGCAATCGGTATCATCAGGTGGCTTAGCATGGAAGACGGAGTCTAGGGGCTGTGTTAGAAGCTGCTCCCCTCTACCAGAGTTGCATTTTGAAGTGGGACACTGTGAAAAGCTGATCTCTTAAAGAGCTTGCTGAACATTACAAAGTCAATTTTCCATCCCACCTTTTGAAGCGTCTACAGTTCCCCATGCAAAACTGCCCAAACAAAGCGCTTCCAATCAAATACAATTGTGTGCAGGCACACTGTTTCTTGCCAGCACTTTCTTTTGAAATGAATTCAATTGATAAGAATTTCAAAGGCTAGTAAAAAGTAACCAGCTCTGAACGTCATGAACAAGTAGAGCTGCTTTCTGTAGTTCAGCTTACGCATGCCCACTGAAAAATTGTACAAACAACCTCAAGACCCAGTGGGTAAAACCCACTTCTCCTTATTCTCCTTATTAGTTCCACTATCAAAACAAGAAGAAGATATAGGTGCTGGTGACTAGTGCAGAGGGTTTTTCATGCTTTGTCATTCGAGTAGATCTTGTAGGAGGGTTGATACATCAGGGGTATTAAGGCTGTGCTTCTGCTTGTGCTTCTTCCTCCCCAAATACTCCTGCTTGATGTCCCACCTCACTTGCCAGCAAATGGCCCCACAGCCCCCTGCACTCAGAGCCCTGACAAACTCAGCATTGCTTCAGACACCGGGCAAGGACACGCAGCACAGTGAGGTTGCTCCTGTTGGTACACGAACAATGCATCGACAATTCTTCAGCACTTGACCAGAAGAGCCACCTTTGTATTATCAGAGAGTGGTCTAGTAATTATGCCAATTAAACATGTGTCTACCTAGGCTATTTGTATTAGTAGTGATAGATTGGTGAACAGCAGCTGTGCAGTAAAACCGGGACTTTGATGATAAACCCCTAATAAATCTTGAGTAGCAGAGCCTAAATACCCAACTCCCCCTTCAATAGGTATTGCAACAGACTGTAAACAAAATTCATCTGTGGCTAAAGTACTTTGCACCTGTTGTAAGAAATTTGACAGGTTTGGAGTGATGTTTTAATTATTGGGAAATTGCCATATACTTCAAAGGCTGTTTGTGGTGACGGCAGAGGAGAGGAACCAAAAGGGGGCAGGAGAAAAATATATAAGAGGCAAGTGCAGGAGAGCCTGCAGTCTCGCTTTTGAGAGACGGTGTGTGCTACGCTGACAACATGAAGGCTTTGCTGACCCTCGTCTTTTGCCTCCTACCCCTGGCTGCTCAGGGGAAAGTCTACAGCAGGTGTGAGCTGGCAGCAGCTATGAAGCGACTTGGACTGGACAACTACCGGGGATACAGCCTGGGAAACTGTAAGTCTGTTCTCCCCTGATTTCCAGGGAGCACGTGGGGTGGGAATTTCCACTTCACAAGCTTTGTTAAGGTGAGGATGTAGGCACGATGCTGCAGTGCAGGTGTTAAGGCTCCACTGGGTTCATCCACCTCTGCTGGCACAGACTGCAGGCATTTTCTACAGCTTGTCCCATTACCACTTCTTTCCCTGGCACTCTTCCACAGGCGAATAAAACCATTATCAGCAAGTGCTTTGCAGAAGCAGCCTGTCTCATCATACCTCCCCAGGAGCTAATTGCTCTGCCTTTATTTGCTTTGATTCCTTCCTCTGGGTGGCTGCTGCTGGTGACCTCCCCCCTGAGGCTGTGGAGCAAGCAGGACGGGAGTGTGGAGCTGAGCTGGGCAGAGGTGCTGGTGCCAGGTTTGCTCGGTGGGAATCACTGGAAATAGTAGCAGGGGAGAGGAGACAGTGGGCATGCTGTGAGGAAAGGGGGCTGAGGGAGAGGGTTCCTCCAGACAAGGAGCCTCCCTCCCTCGGGTGAAGGCCAAGTGAAGACTTCTTTCCTCCAGACAACAGGCTGGTGTTAAACCAATTTCCTTTGAGGGGAAGCATGAGTGGGGTCTGATCCCGGATCTGGAGAGCAATCCACATGAGGGTCAGACGCAATCGCTGTCCCCGTCCCTCTTCCTTCCCACTGCCCTGCCACAGATGCAGCAGATGTAGATGGGACAAAACAAGGCCATTATGCATCACGTGAAGTACAAGCAGCTGAAACAAACCTTGTCAAAGCCAGCAGCTGTTTGTGCTGCTGCCATCTGCTGTGGTCATTGGCTCCCAAAAGCTTCAAAGGAGACACCGTGAGGGACAGAGCGTGCCCTGCCTGCCGCTGCCCACACCAGCCGGCCTCCCTCGAGATGTGGGTGCAGCTGGGCCGCCCGCAGCCACACGGGCAGGAGCTGGCATTTATTTTGAAGGGTAGAAATCCTGTGCTGGGTTTTCTAAGGTCATTTTGAAGTTAAGACGTGCTGTAGTTGTTTTTCACACTGGGTTGGATTGGAATAAAAGGAGCTCCACCTGTCACATGCACTCTGCATACAGTCACATTTCAGCCAGGCGAGGAGATGGGGTGTGTATGTACACAAGTCGGGTCCGGTTTTAAGGCAAACATCTCTTTTCTTTTTTCCTTTTGAATGGAATTTTGACAGGGGTGTGTGCAGCAAATTACGAGAGCGGCTTTAACACGCAGGCTACAAACCGTAACACTGATGGAAGCACCGACTACGGAATTTTACAGATCAACAGCCGCTGGTGGTGCGATGACGGCAAGACCCCAAGGTCCAAGAACGCGTGCGGTATCTCATGCTCAGGTGAGCTCAGCTTCCCCAGGCAATACCGTGACGGGCTGCCCTTCCATATTCCCATTACAAATGAGCAAAGGTTGGTGGCAGCCTCGGCTTTAGAAACATTGCCGTACAGAGTTCAAACTCACCCTTCCCCCTTTCAAAAAGGAGGTCTGCACCGTGGTCGTGCACATGTGAGAGGAAAACATTTCTTTACAGCAGGAACTGTATTCCCCTGCTTACCCATCTTACTGTTTCTAGACTAAAGAGGTTTCCGCAGAACCCATTTATTAATTAGTAGTGACACTAACCCCTGGACATTTTTCTTTGAAGGTAGTGAGAGCTTGACTTCTTGCAAGAGGCTGGCCCAAATGACCACTTGCAGCCTGGTTTATTTTGTATAATTTCTGGATTTGCTTCATTGGTCTTACTCTTGCACTCTGATAGTTGCAAGTTGCCAGAGAGAAGTTCTTTGCTTTTCCTTAGAAAATAGAGAACAGAGGAATTGCCGCACTTCTCAAGCCTTTGGTTCTTGTTGCTTGGTATAATGTCTTACCAAAGAAGGTGATACATTATATATATATTCAAGAGCTGAACAAGGTATCTGGAGTAGTCAGCACACAGCCTGAATATTTTGAAGTTCAAAGCAGCTGTACAACTATTACCATGTTTGCCACTATCATTTTCTCACTTTCTTGGGTATTATATAGGCTTTTCCCTCACATCATGTTTGCCCACGTGCTATTCAGTCTTCAGAACTGTTGTCTGTACAGGATGGTTAATTTAACCAGACACCATATGAGCCCTTGGAGTGGGAAACAATAAAAATGGTGAACACCAACACACACTCCCTAAGGACATTTGAAGACTATTTAAATAAAAATATGAAAAGAAAGAGAAAACTGACGTTGTTTCCTGTCTCCTTTTTCAAGTACTACTGAGATCAGACATAACAGAAGCTGTGAGGTGTGCAAAGAGGATCGTCAGGGATGGAAATGGCATGAACGCATGGTAGGTTTTGGTGGGTTAAAAGACTGAGCTGCACTTGTAGAACAGACAATTAAGAGAAGGAATATAATTTTAAACTAATCCAGTTTAGAAAGAACAGGCAAACCTTAGCAGTCCCTTGCATGTGTATTTCAACTCAAAGTATATAAGAACAGTAGCTAAAATGAGCATCGGTGCAAACTGCAGCTGTGGCATCCTTGATGTTCTTCAAACCCTGATATGCACCAAATTCTTCATAACTAGCAGGGCACGAATATTGTCTAAGCTTTCCATTCCCCAAACTTTTAGTATTGAAGTGCAAACTAAATGACCTACAATGTACATGTGACTGGCTTTGATTTTGCTGGCTGCAGGCGAAGGGTTGAGTCATCTTGACCTGCTTTTACAAAGCCCACGTGCTCTACTTAGAATTGACGCTCTCAAAGAACAGAGCGCATAGACCAGTCCAACCTATGGCCTTAGGTGTGCTGTGATTTCTAAATCAGGAATGCTTGGTTGTGCCTCTCTCTTTGGGGAAGTAGCAAAGTACTTGATATATAGCCTGGCCTTTTGCAGAATTTAGCTGTGTATCTAAGCCAGGGTTGCTAAGAAAAGCCCCATCAGCGCTGACTTTTGAGTTTGCTGTCATTAATTGCCCTGATCTTCCTCTGTCCAGGGTCGCGTGGCGCAACCGGTGCAGAGGCACAGATGTCTCCAGGTGGATCCGAGGCTGCAGGCTATGAGGCGCAGGTGCTCAGCGGAGCCCGTTCTCAACAGCCAACAGCCCTCACACCGAGCAAACTGGTTCCTCAAGGCGCTTGTTACAGTCCGTGATCCACACAAAATCCAGCATTACTACAACGCAGTTCACTTGTGAAGCTGCAGCTTTACTCCTTGCAGATGAAAGGGGTTTGTTTCCACCTATCCACCCCCTTTGCACCCGACGCAGCTTGAACAGCCAGCTGCTGGTTTTGCTGTACGTAGGCACGAGCAGGGAGCCGATCTAACCGAAATCTCACCGCTAGGTTTTGCTGCTGCATGCTAGCATGATGTTTGTTACTTGCTTGGCAGTTTTAAGCGCGTTCATCATTAAAAAAATACCTGCAAATGGTTGTGTACTGGTCAGTGTGATTTGTGATCCGTAGTGCTACTGGGGTTTTTAACCTGTGACTGCTTGAGGTGGTTGTGGCTAATGAGAGGTAGACTCATGAAGGTGGGAAAAGGGCTCTGAGATCATGTGGTTGAACTGTCACCCTAATAGCAATGTCACCCTAATAGCAATGTCACCACTGAACCGTGTCCCCAAGCACCACGTCCAACCTCTCCTTGGGCACCCCCAGGGACGGTGCCTCCACCACCTCCCTGGGCAGCCCGTCCCAGTGCCTAATTACTCTTCCTGAGCAGCACTGCCTCCTCATTCCCACCCTGAGCCTCCCCTGGTGCAACTGGAGGCCATTCCCTCTGCTCCTATCACTGGTTATCTATGAGAACAGGCCGACACCCCGCCGCCTGCCGCGGCGAGAAAATGGCGGCGGCCACCGCCGCCTCAGCGGGGCCGCGCGCGGCCGCCGCCATCCCCCGGCCGCCCCCGGCCGCCATGGGGGCGCGCGCCCCTCCCGGCGCGGCGCGGCGCGGGCACGTGACGGCGGGGCCGCCATCTCGCGGTACCGGCAGCGGCGGGGCCGGGCCGGGCCGGGCCGAGCGGCCGCGGGGCGTGGAGCTGAGCGCGGGCGGCGGCGGCGGGCGGCTGGCGGCGGGCGGCGCCCCCTCGGTGCAATATGTTCAAGAGAATGGCCGAGTTCGGGCCTGACTCCGGCGGCAGGGTGAAGGTGCGGCGGGCCGGGCGCGGAGGGACGGAGGGAGGGAGGGAAGGAGCCCCGGGGGGGGGGTTCGGGGTTGTCCCCCCCGGCGGCTTGGGAGCGGGTGCGGGAGCTGCGGGTTTGTCGCTTGAAGGGCGTCACCATCGTGAAGCCGATCGTGTACGGGAACGTGGCGAGGTACTTCGGCAAGAAGCGGGAGGAGGACGGGCACACGCACCAGTGGACGGTGTACGTGAAGCCCTACAGGAACGAGGTGAGCGGCGGGGCTGCCGGGCACAAAGGGGGGCTCAGCGGGAGGGGGTGAGCACCGAGGGTACTGCCGACTTTTGGGCTTGTGCCTTTATTTTCCTGCTGGTGTTGGAGGTAGGGGTGTGAGGAGAAGGGCTGGGGTGATTGCACAGTGGGTTGCTGTGCTGTGCACACAGCGAGAATCCCCACACCTTGCCTTCCTTTCAGGACATGTCAGCCTACGTGAAGAAAATTCAGTTCAAGTTGCACGAGAGCTACGGGAATCCCCTGAGAGGTAAGGTTCGTGTTCTGGCCTTAGCTCCTGGAGGGAGGGTTTTGGTTACTTGCGTGGGGGCTTCATCGCCGTCCCCGCTGCTTCCCCCCACAGTTGTTACCAAGCCGCCGTACGAGATCACTGAGACAGGCTGGGGCGAATTCGAAATAATCATCAAGATATTTTTCATCGACCCCAATGAAAGACCTGTAAGTACAACAAACTTTTAACAGTGCTTAAAGAACTACGGAGCCCTAAGGTTGTAGTGTCTTAGATTGCTGGTAAAAAGAAGTGCTGTCAGCCACAGGGATAATAAAGCTTGCTTTTGTAGGAAATGTATTCAGTTTTTGGCCATGTTTTCCAATTTCTGTGCTTTAGTACAGGCTAGGGCATTTGTGAGGGCTTTTGCTGTTTCTGGTATTTACTTACATGTGAATGCACGTTGCACCTTACCTGGGTTGAGCACACAGGGAGGGTTTCTCCTCAGTGGCTTCCTAATCGTAGGATATTGGAATATTTTAATTATCATAACGTAGTGTATGTGTGTTCGTGTGTGAGTATATGTGTGTGTGTATATATGTATATATATACATATATTGTCTATCAGATTTGGTCAAAATCAGTCAAAAAGTGACAAAGTTGCAATTCTAGCCTTAGTTTCTAAAGAAAAGCAGGCTAGCACACTTCTGTAAAGCAGTGGAATGAATTTTCTTCCCATCATTTTTTTCAGGCATCTTGCAGTTTTGTGTACCCAAGTTTAGGTAGGAAACTTAATTACCATGTTTTAGGGTAAGATATTAGCTCCTGGAAAGAGCAAGTTCTTTCTGTCACCCAAACTATGGGGATGATAAGGTTGTGGAAGCCACTTTCAGATGGATTTACTGTCAAAATTGGTTTGAAATAAATGACCTGTTCTATTTGGAAATCTTTAAGAGAAGGTATTTTTAGTAGTTTTTTATGCATCAATCCTAAAGCAGTTGTTTAGACGGTTTAAAAATACCAAGCAACCTTTGTAGCTGGCATGTTTAATAATGAATATTCAACTTAAATAGCTCTGCTGATGATATTTATTTTTGTATTCCTAAAAGCCCTTTAAATCCTGTGTGATTGTGTAGTAAGAACAAACGCTACTTGTTTATATCTAGAAGGTGATTTTTATTTTCCTACAATTGTCACGCTAATAAATCTCTGTCTGCACAGGTAACCCTGTATCACTTGCTGAAGCTTTTTCAGTCTGACACCAATGCTATCCTGGGAAAGAAAACTGTAGTTTCTGAATTCTATGATGAAATGGTATGAAAATTTTTAATGTAATCCTCGCTTTATTTTGAAAAGTATTAGTGATAACTCTTGTTTCTCTCCCCCATTAGATATTTCAAGATCCTACTGCAATGATGCAGCAGCTGTTAACAACGTCTCGTCAGCTAACACTAGGTGCTTATAAGCATGAAACAGAGTGTAAGTACAAAATACGTTCATTTTAGAAGTAAGCTGTAGTTGGTTTGGGGTTTAGGGTTTTTTGTGGGATGTAATCATACAATGGATTTGGCTGCTGCTAGAAAGTGATATTTTTGTCTTAAATTAACTTCAGTTTTTGCAAAGATACTAATACTTATTTGAAAACTTAAGATTTTCAGATCTGTATGCTTGCTGAAAAGAAAGGAATTACAAATAACTTGGTATAAAGATTGATGGCATGATCTACACCTCGTTTATCATATTTGAAATGAATTAAAAGAGAATAAATTCAGACCACTGCCTTAGAAGTAATTAGGGTCATGTCATGAGGATGTTAACTGGAAGCAAAGATTGTGCTTCACCAGTTGAAGTACGTAGCTCTCAGTGCTGCTTAAGAAAAAGCAGCAACCCCCTGGGATAAAGAGGAGTGTCTGGAAGCTCTTCCTGTCCCTTTCCCTTCTGTCTAATACTTTTAACTGTAGGTCACTTCACAATGCAGTGTAGTTTAATGTTACTTTCGTCCCTCCTGCATAATCTGTCTTTAAGTATAAAACAGAATATTAATGGAATTAAGGAAATAGAGCTATGAAGATAATGCAGCGTCTAGAGGACAAAATGCGTGAGGAGCAGCTGAGGTCCCTGGGTTTGCTCAGCCCCGAGCAGAGCAGGCTGAGGGGAGGCCTCATGGCGGCCTGCAGCTCCCTCAGGAGGGGAGCAGAGGGGCAGGCGCTGAGCTCTGCTCTCTGGGGACAGCGACAGGACCCGAGGGAACGGCATGGAGCTGGGACAGGGGAGGGTTAGGCTGGGGGATAGGGAAAGGGTCTGTGTGGAGCCAAGAGTTGGACTCAATGATCCTTGTGGGTCCCTTCCAACTTGAACTATTCTGTGATTCTACAAAATGAAATGATAATGCATTTATTCATAAAGTAATGCATTTAGCAATGATTTCTGCTCTGATCGTCTGAACTTGATTTCTTATTTTACGCTCTCAGAAAGCAGTTGTATTTATTAAGTGCAAATTCTACCTCGTTAGTTGCAATGCCGTTGTACTTCTGGTCACTTGCTCTTTAGCTTATCTGCTTGTTCCCCTGACACTGAATATCTCAGTCAAGGAGTGCTTGAGCTCCACAGATTTAGGGTTCTGATTTGCTTTGTATCTGTTCAGGTGTTTGAACATGTGTGGTAATTCCATTTTCTACTTCAGTTTTGTTAGTCTTAAGGTGGATCTTCATTACATTGTGTGGTGTTATAGTTTGTGGGTAGAAAGCATTTAATAATTTGAAACTTTCTTAAAAAGTCCAGTTTTAAAGTTTTCTTAATTAGAAGTTCTGCATGTTTCTCCTAAGCATTAATAAAAAAAAAAAATTTTTTTGAATGCATTTCCTTAAAAAGTGCTATTGAAGCAGATAAAAGGTTAAATCCAAAATGATGCAACATAGGATCTGGATGGATATCCATGGCCTAAGAAGACTTACTGGCTTTGCATTGTCTTAAAACTTGTGCATGACAAAAAAAAAAAAAAGAAATACCTGTCAGATGTTCCATCACCAGTCAAATGCTTGTTAAAGCACAGGTACCACCACCAAATTTTGTAGATGCGCAGAATCAGAATACAATGAAGAATAGTAAATGTGATACACTTTTCACTCTTCTTTTCCCATGTGCTGTCATTTCTTTTGCTGTCAATCATGTCATTCACCTAATCTTCAGGTTGTTTTTTGTTTGTTTGTTTGTTAGTTGTTTGTTTTTACTCTGGCAAATGCTATAGTAAATTACAGTGTTCCTACCACAAAAACGATGGATTGAATGAGGTCATAAAGACGTTTTTAGTTCCATCTTTTTTTTCATATATCATTTTTACCACAAGCATTGAATCTAAGAGTATTGAGTTACTAAGTAGTTGAATTACTAAGAGTAATTGTTGGTTTGTTTTTTTTTGGACACGTACCTTCTAAATGACTATCGCTGTTTAAGAAATAAATGTGTTTTTAATAATTATAATTTCTTTATACTTACTACTTATTTTTCTTTATCACCATCACAGTTGCAGATCTTGAAGTGAAAACCAGGGAAAAGCTAGAAGCTGCTAAAAAGAAAACGAGTTTTGAAATTGCTGAGCTTAAAGAACGATTAAAAGCAAGTCGTGAAACCATCAACTGTTTGAAGAATGAAATCAGAAAACTTGAAGAAGATGATCAGTCTAAAGACATGTGATGAATGGTGGCTTGATAGGGAGCCTGTGCTGAAAATGAAAGGACTCCAGTCATGGAATTGGATGTTCTCTTGATGAGACCGTATGAATTTTATTTGCAAATCATTGGAATGTGTGGCAATGGACTTCTTGAAGAGATCAAGAATGAACGTATCCTCTCTTTGTAGTTGAAATCTTTGGTTACATATTTCAAGGAAAACAGGACTTGGAGACCAGATGATTTTTTTAACTGCATTTGAGTGATGTATATGAAAAGTTTGTATTAAGTCTTGTATTAGTTCAGTGGGACTTTACAAAATGTTTACTTTTTTATTTTTTTCTACTGTTTAGAGATGCATCTTTAAGTTGAAAATAAAACACGTTCTTTTTTATTAAAAAAAAAAAAGTCTCTGTCCAGTTTGGGCTTCAAGTACCATTGTAAATACCAGTTTTAAGTCGGGTTGTAATATAATAGTATGCAAGATGCTTAAGTAAGATGCTTACAGTAACTTCTGTAAGTCTGCCTATTACCAGCACTATGAGAAAAAAACACTATAAAATCAGAAAAATGCTGTTTTTAATAACTTTTTTATCTACAGATAAGAGATTCTAGTACCACATCTGCTTTAACACAAAGGCATCAACTAGACAAGTTATGTTTGGATGCAGGAAACTGTATCTGTCCTGTTTTGTAGACATTCTGTTTAACATCTGTATTCTGCTTAGTGTTAAGTAGGAAGTGTTCCCCCTGAAAAATTAGTATGTAATATTTTGCCTATGAATTCTCTTCATTTGTAGATGTAAATGTGCCTCATAGAGATGGCAGGACTTGAGGTTTTGAAAGGCTTGGAAATCTCTACTGCTTCAAGGTCCTTTGATGCAGTAACCTCTGCTTTAGAGGAGGAAAAAAAAATAATAATAAAAAAAAAAAAGAAAAATAAATCACCCTCCGCTTCCATGGAAATCAGTATTAATAGACCAAAGCACTAATTTAGTCTTCTTTGAAACAATTGATAATTTTGCATTTAATGTGGCTTGGGAAAGATTCATGACTGAAACAGTTCTAGCAGTCTGAGCTCAATATGGAGTTGTCATTAAGAAAAATAAGTTAAAATCCGGTGTACTTCGTTGAGGAAGCTGATGCACCTTGTCCGAGCAGCGTTCACACAAATCCCCCCCAGTGCTGCAAACCACCCAATTTTGTCTGATGAGGTAACTGCCATTGCTGATGATCACACTGAACAACTACTTTTACTAGATATTAGCAATTTTCTTGCACCATTTTCCAAGCATTGTAGGTAAGCATAAATACAAGGGTTCCAGAGCACTCTAGGTCAGTCTATTCAGTTAAAACATAAATGAAATGTCTTATGTTATTCAAGATGTTTATTGCTTCTGAAGACTGAGCAATATGAATTGTTAATTTTAAATATTTAAGTGCTTATTGGAAATCCTAGGAAGTTGAACTGGGAAGTTTTCACTAAGCTGATCATGTAACAATTTTAGGACAGTTCAATAGCTGGGGAGTTCTTCACTAGTTTGGTCTTAAGGGCATTGTAAGAACTGTAAAGATTCTTACAAGTATTAAGCAAGTCTGAGGCAATTTGTGAAGCATACAGTGTCAGTAGTACCATAACAGAGCCGATCAAAACCTTTGGCTACTTCCTTGTCTCTGACAATCATCAGTACCAATTTTTTTTTTTTAAGGAAACATACAGTGGGGCTCGCATGAAGTGAGTCCTTCCAAGTATATTCTCTTGGCTTCTTGTGGATTTATTCCATTTCCTGAATGGACCTGCTTTTAAGGTCCAGTGAAAGGGCATTTGAAATCAAAATGGGAGCGGAAAGCACAGTTGTGGTGTATAATAAAATAATACTAGGTTGTATTCAGTGTTATTATCTTTATATTTCTGAGTTTAAATAACACTAATGCAAAGTAATTCAAAGGGAATATTGAATAGGTTCAGTAAGATCTTTGACTACCAAAACAAATTTTAATATCCATAGTGCTGCAACAGTCTTGAACAGACAAAAAAGAAAGGAGTGGTACCTTTTGAGGCCGTTTCTAATGACATCCTATAACCAGCTGAGTAGTCAGCCTTACAGAAGCAAAAATTCTGGCTCTGCTGTTAGTGATCTAGCATCAGCATGCTAGAGCAGTGATGTCATTTTTGTTTGTGGTTAGTGGGTTTTTTCCTCAGGTTTTCTACTCTTTTTGTATTTTTTTCTCTCTTTTGTGCTCTCTAAAGATTATACCATAGGCATTCCCCAGTTCACACTAAGGCAAGAAAATAGTCTAATAACAGTAATTTCTCAGCATGGTCAGTTGACAGAAAACAGCAAAAATATACTGAGCTTTACAAGGTTCCTTATCTATCTGTGTTCTTTGTTTTTGTCAGAAAATACTTCCTTCAACAATGTGATTGAACCCTGTATTAAGAAATAATTACATTATGGAGAAAAGTGCTCAGAATTAAGAGTTCTAGGGTTTTGGCTTGATAATAAAATGTGAGAAAAGTCCCTCCCCCCTATTTGATAAGTAAACCTATAGAGCTACCTTCTTTATATGCAGCTATGTGGGTCGTAATTGGCTCAGGAAATATTTGGGTCTATGCATCTGCCATTAAAAGAGTTGTTTCATCAAGCACCTGAGATGTACATACAGTGTTGATGTTGTAGTGGGTATCGTATTAAAACTTACTGGAACTGAAATAGAGTGGGGCACCTAGGGACTTGGTTGCATTTGACCTCCATCACCTTGATTTGAAAAAAAAACAACACAACCCACATGCTACACTAAGCTGTATTTCTGGCAGCCCTAGAAAGATGCAATGGGAGGCAAATAGTTACAGTTTGTGCTTACCAGGGGTTTTAACTTAAATGCTAGTTATTTTTATTGCTGAGAATGATTTCAGACTGCGTTTCCATCCTGAGTTGTAATGGTGAAACAGATTTATTTAAAATTGCTTTGCAAAGGAAGGGGAAAATCCTTTCTACTACTATAGGTGCAGTTTGATATTACTGAATTGCACAGTAATTTGTCTAATTAAATCCACTGAAGATCTAGGCTCCAATTGAGCTAAGCCTATGGTGGATAAAATTAAAGCAGGCTTATTGCAGTCTGTGTCCTTGCATTTTACTAATGAGGAATTTTCTACTCCAGGCATCAAACCCTCAGGACTCATAGTCACTGTCACTTCTACTATTAAAAACTTGTGGTTTTCAAGTTTTTTAGCTAAGGCATATGAATAGTCACAGCAATTTCAAAGACCTACTGCTTACCCATGTGCTCGCTGGAAATTTCTATCACTTTTTAACCTAGCTCCATCTCTTTTAAAACTTACCTCTGTCCTTCACCTTTGGGTTTGGCATGCTGCAGTTTACGGTCAGACCATGGAGCCATACAGGGCTGTGCCTGGCATGTTTCTCTTCCAAGTGCTGCTACCCGACGGAAGACTTGTTGGTGCGCTCAGCTCACAGATTCACTTCAGACCTTATGTGGTTAGTAGAGATGGGACTGGAAGGAATATTGTCACCCTCTTCCTCCCCTTTCCAGGCAGCTGCTGGTAGTAACACCAACCCAAAGACACTTTTGCTGATGCTATATTAAAGACAAACCATATAAATGCATCATTGTTGGTTTCTTGGTGAGAATACAGATGGAAGAGCATGTCGGGGTGTTTTCCAAACAGCAGGTGGCAGGTATGTGCAAAACGTTCCTCAGTCTCAACAGCATGTTAATTACTGGGGTTTTGGCAGGTCTGTGGAGTCTTTCGTTGATCTCATTTGCTTTGAGACTTTAAGATCGTCTGATTAAACAACTTACATTTATGCAGAGGTGACCAAATTATCTCTTGCATATTATGAAACTGATCAACAGCCTTATGAGCAAATCAAATGCACTATGACAGGAAGCAAAAAGTGTGAATGTTGGTTTGCAATTTTGATTCATTTGGCAAGGGAATTACCTTTACAGTTCAATGCCTGTTTTTTTGTTTGGTGTTTTTTTTTTGCCTTTTCAGGCCAAGATTGTGTGACAATATAAATGCCCAAACTGTGACTTGGGTACTCTACTGGATTGCATACTTTGCTTGCACTCGATTGCAGGTAGAAAATGACAGGATTTTCCACGAGTAACTATTTTTTAAACTTAATTTCAATAGACATATTTCACTGTAAATAGACATCCATCTTTAGTTATTGATTAATGAATACTGTAAATGAATCTTTAGCTCGTATCTTTGTTGGAACTTCTGATATTCCTGAATGCAGTAGGGAAGAACAGCTTAATTTAAGTATGGGGAAAAAGAGGGTATTAAGATGATAAAAAGAAAAAATAGAAAGCATGAGAATATGCATTGTAATATAATAGTTAGGATTTATTGTAACATTCATGTATGCTACATTTATACTATTTCTGTTTTAAAATGAATTTCTAAACTAGATCATGAAATTGTGAGTTTCTAGTGAAACAGCCTTGCCTATGCAAATAGCTAATACCTGTCTGAAGTTAAAATTTGCATTTTAACTTTCAGAGTAAAAACCTCCTGAAAGGAGAGTAAGGAGAACAGAGGCACTTCTCCATCCTGGACTCCACAACCCTCCTAGATAGCATTTGGAAATGATCAGAGCACCTTTACTGTAAAGATTAAGTTAATTTGTATGAGTTTGTGTTGCTTTCTTGGAACAGGCTGACACAGTCTATGTATTTTAAAAAGGAGAAGCAGTAAAACCTTTCGTGGTTTCACTGTCTAAAAAGTGAAACTTATTGAGTTCATTCGTAGTCTAATCTGATCCCATATGGTGCTGAATGCTCACTAGTGTCCTGCCTGTGCATTTGGAGCTGCAAATGCTTAGTACTTCACTAGATAAACCTGACCTTCAATCCTTGTGAAGTTGGTGGGTTTCAGCCAGGCCTCTGGTGGATGAAGAAAGGTCACTTGAAAAAAGGGGAGCTACTTCAGTAGTTTCATGATAGCTAGACTTTACAGCGTTACTTTGGAAGTATTAAGCTAAAACTTTCATAACTCTGATATGTATAAATTTATGTACGTGTATAAATTAAAAAAAAAAAAATCAATTTGTTACCTAGGATTGCTGCTGTATGCCCTCTTGTGGACTTTGCAGTAAAATTATTTTCTTGTAGTGTATTTTAAGCATTTGCCCAAAGCCTTGCCCTTGGTAAGTTCCTTCTCCCTCCTCAGTTCTGTGCTACAGCTCTTTCACCCCTCCTGACAAACAGTGAAGAGAAATAATTGGTAAGACAGAAAGCAAAGTAGAGCTCAGTTTTGATGCTGCTGTAAATCCCAGAGTTTTATCTGATACTGTAAGCTGCTAGCTTCAGTTTTACCTGAATCCAGAGACAGTTTGTGCAACACCTCTGAACGCATTTTGTAATCGCCCAGCAGTTATCCCCAAACACGTACACAGAGCTTGGCTAGCAGCTGCTGTATCTGTCACCTCTGAGGGGCCTTTTGCAAAAATACCCAAACAAACCAAATCCCGGAGGCTGAACCTCTACTGCAGCGTCTCTGATACAAAAAGAAATTTCACTGATGCATGTTTTTTTAATAATAGTAGCATTTTGTAAGCTGTGTCTAATGGTGAATCATTAGCATATAGCGCTAGACACCAACGTGTTATTGTTACAACCTCGGTTGGAATTTCTGCCTTAAAAAATACCCCCAACAAATAAATCAGCACGGTTCTTTGGGGGCACTGGGATATCTTCACTACCCCACAGTTTTATCGGTTTTCCAAGGACTGACACTAGGTTACTCCGGTTGGGCTGGAATTGCATCCAAAGTAACTTCAGTGAAGACATTTAGTAATGGAGAAGCAGAACTGGATTTGAAATAACGTTCTCATGATCAAAGATCCTAAGAAGCTTTTGTAGTAATTGGAGAATAACAACTATATAAAATGTGTTTGCTTCTCATATTTAAATTAAGCATAAAGATAAAATGCATGAGAGCCTTATTAAATGAACGTACAGATATTGCATCTGATAAGATCAAAGCAATTGAGTGGGATTTTAATTTAGGCATTTGACTGACCTTGTCTTAAAAAAAAAAAAAAAAAAAGTTTTTGAAGTAACGCTGGCTTTGCTCCATAATATCTGAGAGGTTCACTCAGTTGTGGATTGCTGCACTGGGCTATTCCCTCCTCTGTTGGCATATTATTATTTATATAGTATCCTGAGAGTGCTGCATGGTGCACATGCAAACTGCGCAGGCACAGTTCCAGGCCTGAAGACCTTCAATCTAAACAGACAATATAGAACGGGCGGTGTAATAAATTGCAGAGCTTTCCTTGAACTCTAAGTGGTGTCTTTCAGCTCTAAGATTACAGCCTTTAACCACTTTGAACCGAAAAGCATTTTTTACAGTTCTCATCCTTCTGTAGCACCACAACTCAATCTGACCAGATGGGTAAGTGAAGTGCTGTTCTCCAAGTTGCACCACCTTATTTTTTTTTTTTTTTAAGAAAAAAAAGAGCTTATTTAAAAACAAAAACAAACAAACAAACAAAAACAGTATTTTTGGAAGTCACTTGAATAAAAATCGTTCTTAGGGTTTTAAAAAAGGAGATAAGACTTGAGCCAAAACTCTCTGTAGATCTCCCATTTGTATCCAAAAGGCTTTGAATTGGGGTGTTGGAGAAGACACACAGTTGTTTGGTACAGAAGTGAGTACCACTGGAATGAAAATGTAAGAACAAAAGCTCTAAGCCTTTGACAAAATAATCCTGTATCAACCAATTGTGAATGTTGAACAACAACAATAACAAAAAAAAAGCACTTCAGGCTGTTTTACAGAGGTTTGCACTGCCAAGTGGATCTTAAATAAGATGAGGATATGCAACGTGCCCTGAACGCTACCAAGACGAGGAACTATTTGAACCAGCTCTGGAAAGGCCAAGGGTATGACAGAGAAGGGAAAAAACTATCACAGATCATCTGTGGTCCACAGTTGCCAGCTCAGGTTTTCCATCACAAGGGAGCTTTCTTCCCTGAGGGAGCTCAAGCTTGCTTAACAGTGGGATGAATTTCCACAAGAGTCGAAGGCTCATAAACTTAAATGTTTTCACTTCAGCTGGAAGATTTATTTCTTTGGGGTTCTTTAACATGGAACAAGTATTTATATTTTGTTTTTAAATGCCTTGTTAAACCAAAAACAACTCTGTTATCCTTTTCTGTTCCTGCTAAGAGGCAAGTAGGGATTATAGACTTGATGGGCCAAGTATCTCCCTGACAGATAGAGCTAGTCCCACCTGAGTCAAGCTGTGTTGGGAAAGCTTCCACGAGCCAGCCAGCCCTCCTTGGTCTCCATCCTTTAGACTCTCCCCCACACGTGTTTCTGTGTCAGAGAATAATGCTGGTGTGTGTTTTGATCCCACCCTTGATTTGGCTCAAAATCTAAGCTATTAAAAGTAATTGAAGGGAAATACAATTATTTCTGCTTAAAATAATTATTGCTTAAAATACCCTTAAATTAACAAGTCTGCTTTTATTTCCCATGTTTCCAGCAATTATGTCGTTTGCTTGTGCCAGCTTCGTGTGTGAATTTCGGCAGTCCTGAAGCTGAGAAATAATACACTGGCTGTAAACTGAGGCACCGTAGAAGCACATTTATACTCCATTACCAATATTTCTGCTTTGCCATACTTCATCTGTTCTTGTGTTATGCCTCTTCTGTTTTCGGAGGATGGGGAACGAAGGAGAGAGAAGCCTGCTGCACCAGTGCTCAGAACTGTTGATCTTGCACTTTCTCTGACCACTGCTTTCACTAACAAATTATGATTAAGAGGCAGGAAAGAAGAGTAATCCTGCCAGTGTGAGCTTGGGTTCCCTCTTCAGATTTATTGCTGAGCAGGCAGAGTTGTTTTGGAAGGCAGAAAGAGAGCGTGTTTTGCTGTTTCTCAACTTGACAATTTGACTTCTTCAGAGCAGCTTTCATTTCTTGCATAAAGTAATATATCCACCCCAGGGAAACTGCACAAAGGCAGTGTGGGGGCAATTTACTTCAATATTTACATTAAGGGTAATTCGAATTAATGCATTTTATCTTTTCTATCCAGATAGGAAAAACGCTGGATGAAAACAAACACAATTATATCTGATTTTGCTGAGTCAGATCCACCTCTGCTAGGGGAAAAAAAAAAAAAAAAGAAAATCCAAGTTTCAACTTTAAATGTTCCTTTAAATGTTCTTCCTTGGCACAAATAGTAATAATAGTAATTATAATATATTTTTTATTTTTTTATTTTTTGAAAAGCCAGGGCCTCTTTCTCTGAGAAAGGACACAGGAATTTCTATGTTAGAGAAAGAAGTTTCAGAAGGGCAGGGGTATGAAACTCTGGTACATGATTTAGATTTAATCTGACCTTAAAGACCATCTCCCAAAGATAATTCAGTTATTCTACTAACTGCAGTGTCCCATATGTGTGCAAATGCTTAAATGGCAACGCTGCTCTCTGTGGTTTGTTGTGAAGGTACCTGCTGCCCCTGTGGGCACTGGGTGCCCTCAGAGTCATGTTAACAATCTCTGAGCATGAAAAAAAGGTTGTATAAGTAGTAGAACCTGGAATGATTAATCCAGCCATTTATGAAAAGCATCAGAAAGATGCTATAAGAAACACTTGAAGTCATTCTGTAAGCTGATGGCAAAACACACCAAAGCAGCTGTTCAGTAAAAGTTTCCATCGCTACACCAGTCATCTTTTCTCGCTGCCTCAGATCCTGCAAGTTGCCATCCTACAGCCTCAGACTTTCTGCTAGTGCAGTGCTTTTGCTAACTGGGAACTACAGCAGGACATACGCTTTGAGGGTGCAGGCCCAAGGACAAAGTGGTGTTATTTGTAGCATTTTCTATCTGGTAGTCACCATTCATAACTTACAACTTGTACCGTGAAAAGGCTGAGAAAACCATTGATTGATTTAAATCTGACTTAATTTTTCACCAAAGGCAAAAACTCCACGCACTGGTGCTTAATCATCCTTTGCATCATGTACAAGCATGCAGTTTTCCATACAAATTCCATAAGGTGTTTAATCTGCTATTGCAAAAATACTTATTTGCATACAATCACACCCTACTGTGGTTTTAAATGTTTTCTGAGAATACATTTTGAGCCTATTATCTTAACCTCACTGCCTTTCTACCCACATATAGACTAGCAGACATGCAAACCCTTTAATTTTTATTCTGGCCTGACTGCAATTAAGTTGAAGTGCATTTGTTCTTTAAAACTATAGGACTCAGCTTATTCCATAAGTATTGCTTGTGACTGCACTGTCGTACAGCTGCCGAGCTGCAGCACGGGCTGTGTCTTTCAAATAAAAGACAGATCTCCTCTTGTTACAGGAGAAAGCAGCGATGGGCAGGTCGGGGTATTTTTGTAGTGCAAATTGTTTGTTCGTGCCATGCATCCCAGTTGCTGAACACAGTCAGTCACAGAGAGCACACGGGCATCTTATCTTCCAAAAATCTTAACCCAAATATCAAGAAGCACTGACCCTGGAATATTCCTGGAGTATCTTCCAGGAATGAGGCTGCACAGCCGCTTTGGGCAACTTCTTCCAATATTTGACTACATAGGAGAAATATATGTTTAGCCTCTACATTTCTGGAAACAGTGAGCTCCATACTCTTGTTCTGTAGCATCTGAAAAAAAAAACCACAACACCACTATCTTTTGACTGTTTTAAACCTGATCTTACTTCCCATGTTGCCACTTACTAGAAGCACTGGATGATAGCTCCCTACTTTCTCTCCACAGCCCACCACTTTCTGTAATTCAGCCCCCTTCCCTCAGTCATCCAGGCATGGTGCATTTTGTCTTTGTCAAACTGAAAAGTCCAAGTGTTGGCAGTCATGTTCTAAACAGAAATCATTATCAATTATGATTTATTATTCTTTTTCTACATTCATATTCTTTCTGATGTGGGAAACCAGAGCTTCATGCTGTTCTCAAGATGTGGCCGTACCACCGACCTCCATAAAGATGTCACAGCACTCTTTGCTCTGCTGTCTCCCTTTTCAAATAATTCCTGATATTTTTCACTTGGAGCTAGAAATGAAGTTTCTGAAGATCCACCTCTAGCGACTCTTAAGATGTCTTCCCTCTGTAAAACCATGCGCATATAATTAAGATTGGTTTTGCCCACATGCATCAGCTTGCATGTATTGAGACTGAATTTCAGCTTCTAGCTTAACACCCGTGCTCAGCAGGATGGGATCCCTCCACAGCTCCTTGCTGTCAGTGTTGTATTCCATGACTGCAGAGGATTTTGCGTCAGCAGCAAACCGTGCTGCTGCCTTACTCACTCTCCTTCCAAGACCATTTCTGAGTACGCGAACCCGGGCAGGTCCCAGCATGAGTCCTCGTGGGAGTCTGATCGTAACGTTCCTGCAGTGTAAAAAATAACTATTTATTGCTTCCCCATTAACCCTTCTCTTCCAACCCGTTACTAATTCACACGACAGCCTTCCTTCCAGACCTGTGACAGCTAACTTTAAGAGTGGGACTGTGCCTAAAACTCTTTTGAGATCACTGCCTTGACTATATCAGCCTGGTTTATCAGTTTGTTCATTTCGTCAAAGAGCTTCGTAACTGTGACAAAGCTTTTCTATCTACAAAATGCTGTGTTGATTTTTCCATGGTCTGACGTACTTGTTTGTACACTGAAGCCTCACCCCAGCTCCCTGCCACTGATTTGCCTGTGTGACCTGCGACATGTCTTGGTTAGGTCTCAGTAAGAGGACTCAGATGCTTTAAGTGAACACCTACGATCCTCAAATCCAAAATAACTACCTTCGAAATCCTCACCCAGTTGCTTCCCAGCCACGGAGATGCTCACATTCCATGAATTCTTATTTCAGTGAGGTTCCCAAAATATCTCTGTGATTGCTCCAGTAGGTACTTCCCAGCAACCTAATCCTGCTCCTGCGGGTCCAGTCCAGGCAGTCAGAACTGAATGATTTCAGCAGATAGCACTAAGGGAGCTGTAACGTGATGGTCACAGCACCCCCCAAGTGAAGGAAAATACAAATTCATATTTTCACAGATAGAGGGTGAAACCAAACCCAGGTTCCCCTAAAAACCAAGTTTGGGACTTTTTAATCACCAAATTACAGGAAAAGCACAGTTTGTCCTACCCCTTAAACATTCATGCCTTGTATACAGGGGCCCCATAGGCATCTCACATGCTGAACTGAGCTCCAAGTGGAGCAAGTGGTTCCTTGTAACCCAGTTTTAGTTTTGAGGATGCTGAGAGACAAATTGGTAAATGTTGGGACTGTACTTCCCAGCCTGAAACACCTCCTGAATAGCAGAGCTGGCAAAATGGACCATTTGTCAGTGTTCTGGTTAAGAATTTGCAGTGTGGTCCCACCCTAGCATTCCTGAGCGCCCGCTGCAGGGGCTGAGACAAATGTGCGTAGTCCATCTGCCAATTTTCCAGTTGCAGCCTCGATACCTGCTCATGGGCTGCCACAGAGCAGCATCTTTCGAGATTCCTTGGCACTAAACCCCGACCGCCGTGCCCGCAGTCACATAAATGCCATCAGCCTTTTGCAGCACCACGTTCAGCCAGCTTCTTGTTCGGGGTTAATCCCGTGTGATCCCATTCCTCCCCTTGCCTCTGCCACGTACCATACAGGAAACCCAGAGAGAGAAGTGGGCATCATGGATGTCACCAAGCTCCGGGGCTGTGTAATGTTAACAGCCACGCTGCTGAGCACTGCAGCACCAAGACCCCCGCGCCCCAAATCCACACGCCCTTGTAAGCGACATGCAGCTGTAATTCTTTCTCTGGAAACGGGAACACAGAAACAATCCCACTAATGCTAATGAGGTATCAACTAATACAATGACAAATGCCCTACGAATGCCTAAGTAGTTACTCACTGAATGAATAAATAAATAAGGCAAAGGGCACTGGCTGCACGCAGAGATTTAAACTAACCAGCTGTCTTCTCCTGGGAGAGGCGTCTACTCTGCGTCCCAAGCGAGGAAGGGTTTGCAAACTAGAAAAATGGCATGTGACAAGGTACTTCATTCCCCATCCTTTGCACTCACAGGGGAGTCAAAATTACAGATGTTGCCTAATTTTTGGAGTGTCTGACATTGTGTCAGTGCTCTTTGAACACTGTTTAGTGCATATAGTACAGAGTTAAATGTGCATAGCTTCAGGGCCCTGAAACTCTGCAATACCAGGGAGGGAATTAAGGACATAGCAGCAATCTTCACTCAGAATTTCCTTGCTTTTGTCAGATGAAGTTAAATCTCGAAAGATATTGCAACAAGCTTTAGCTTTTTTTTCACATTTAATTAGATTTATGGCCCACTTGGTTATCGCAGGCTAGTTGGAAACAGGCGTGCGCACACTGTGCAGTCAGCACATCGATGCTGCTCCTGGGAAAGCGCCAGCCAGAAGTTACAGGAGCTGCATGTGGCAGCTTTTGTTAGGGGAACAAAAACAGTTCAGCTGGGTTAAGCAGAGTATTTACTTGTGAGGCAAACTGCATTTGTGTATGTACTTGTGAGGCCCAGAAGGCAGCTTCACTTGGAGTAGTAACGTTTCTCAGAATTTCGATGTCCAAATGGGTAAGGGACCGAGTATCTGGTATCTCAAGGAGTACAACACCTAGAATCTCAGCCAGCAAGCTTAGCCTAAAATGAGGTCGGAGCAAACACTTGAGTTTAAATTCATGTTTTTGCAGCTCATTGTAGTATCTATAAAAATCTATAGACCAACTGTCACAGCGACAAGTATCCTCTCCTTCACAGCGTGTTACTTAGAGCTCTTGGATCTTTCAACCATGCTGGTGGCATCCACGTACAAGAGCAAGGCAACTGACACACCTGAGGAAAACCAAACTGCAATGCCACCAGTGACCTGTGTAACCAGTTCCACTCCCCTTTTCTGTGGATGTCACAGGACTAAGAGCAGGTTTGTCATACTCTGGCAGACATTTCAGGAGAAGTTTTACTACACAAATTAAACCGTACGATGCCTGCATTTACCACTGGATTTCAACTTTTTTTTTTTTTTTTCTTTTTTAACTGAAGTGTTGACAACTCAACTAATGGTGACCAGTAGTGAATTACTAGTGTAAATTGTTGGCTCAAACTTGTACTTCTGAAAAATGAAAAAAAACAACAACTACTAACTTTGTGGGGATAGGGTTCTTTCTCAAGAAGTGCAGACCAGGCCATAAGTGGCTGCTAGATGGCCCTTACTGT
The DNA here is from genome assembly GCF_963932015.1 of Anas acuta. NCBI lineage: Eukaryota > Metazoa > Chordata > Aves > Anseriformes > Anatidae > Anas > Anas acuta. The sequence continues at coordinate 167,606,335 of NC_088979.1, read as the reverse complement.
ATGCAAGGGCTTTGTTTGATGATGAAAACAGAAACTTCTTGATTTGACACACAGAGGGTCATTTTTCTTAGCATGCCACACGTGAGGAGAGGTAGAATGTGACTGGTGTTATTCTGCGCAGCTAGCACACTAAGTCCAGCTCTCTCTCATTGTAAATATGTTTTCCAGCTCCTGAAATGTTTGCTATAGATTTTTTTTTGGTTTGTTTGTTTGTTTTTTTGAAGATTTTTTTGTTAGCGCCTAATGGATTGTGGAGCCAGGGGAGAGGGCAGAATAAAATTACACTCTAGGCAGAATAAAATTATGCTCCAGATAGCCTCTTACAACAGAGTGAGCTTCTGCACCACATTTCAGCCAGGAACATGCTTTTGCTGCTGAGTCATAAACCCTGAAAGACACTGTTTATTATATAATAGAGCCCTCACCTATAGCTGGGCTAGGTGGTGCCTATAGCAACATCAAAGGCCTCCTTCATTACAAAACAAAGCGACTGCAAAGTTCTTCGGTTTGTCATGAGGCTGTTGCTATGGTTTTATTTTTAGGAGAAACTGTTTACTCGCCTGTGTTTACTTCAAGAGCAAAATTTATAGTTGAAACATTAAGTATGTGTATCAGTACCCATCTACAAAAATAGATCCATTTTAAGATAAGCTTTAAAGATAAGTATTCCTGCTGGGGTACACACATCTCAGGCTGATCAGAAAAGGCTTCCCAGGTGAGAAGACAAACTGTGCATGAAATGGGATAGGTTCCAAAGTTTCAGGGAGGAAGAAATATAGCTCTTTTCTTCATACCCTGAAGAAGTTTGTTGCCATGAATCTCTAACCAACATATGAAAGGAAACTGTGAAAACACGGTGCATAATCTGGCATTCCATTCCCCCACAGCCCCTTCTTTGTCAGACCCAGGCATTAAGCACACAATATGAATAAGGGAGAACTTTCTTAATGGGTAAATCTTCTGTTAACATTTTTAATGTGATGGGACTGCTCTCTTGCTTACAGAATTGAATACTGTTAAATCGACGTGGGTCACAGGCAAGAGCAACTGATCTGCTGAGTACAAGCCTCATGATTAACCCCACAGTGCTGGTCCCTTCTTTTAAGAATCCAGGAACTGGAACAAGGCAGATCTATGAACCAACCCTGAAATACATTAGGACAGTGAAATGAAGACTTATGGAAATACAAGCTGTGGTAGGTATATTTGATGCAGTTCAAGTTCATTTTCTCTTCAAAGACTACAAATTGTTCCAAAATACTTTTATAACCTTCAAAATTTTTAATAAAAAAGAGGTGTTACCCTGAAAATTGTGATTTGGGGTGAAAGTGTCATTATTAATAAAGGAGTTATTCTAAGTAGTATTTCAAATTAACACCTTTAAACACAACATTTAATTGGGGAAACCAGTTATGTATCAGAGAACGATTAAATGTACGACTACATTTGTTGCCCCAGAAAAGGCATTTAGCACATCCAGTAGCCACTGTATAAGACCATATAAAAAATGTCCAAGCAAACAATTTGAAATGTTTAGCTACTAAAACAGTAACTTTACAAGTTTTAGCTATGGGCTAGCTGCTTATGGAGAAGCCTTACAGGTGGCATTGGCAGCATCATCTCATTTTTAAAGGGAGAGAATATGAGCTACATTGAAATGACAGAGGAGGTCTCTGATTCCAAAGTTGAAGGAGTTATTCAAAAGGAACTTTAGGAAGATCCAAAACAGAATTGAAGACGCATCAAAAGATTTAAAGCAATGTAGGTTCATAATTTGCAGACATCTGCAAGCAGCTGTGCAATCTTCAAAAGAATAGTAATCTTGACAGATACCTCAGTTTGGGATGACAAAAATGATTGTATGACCGGCAACCAATATGTCATGGATCAGAAAGATCTGTGAAGTGAGAAAAAGAAGCAATGACATGGCCAGTTAGAAATTCCCAACAGTGGTGAGACACAGCATGATCTTAAGGAGCTAGAAAAACTAAACTGGAGAACGATAACCAACAGCTGCAGAATACAGCAAAGTACCAATATAAAATACAGAACTGGTCTGCCAGTAAATCTGGGTGAGCTGGCTAAGATAACATTTCAGTAAATTGTGAAGATGGCCAGTAAACAGGTGAACAATTTCACCGCTTCACCTCTGATTAAGCTGTAGAACTAGACCCTCAAAGAGATGCCATGCTATCCAGACCTGAAACAAACACTGACGTGTTAGTTTAAGTGCAGCCATTCACATGAGCTGGCGAATGCATGGTAAGAGCTAGAAGCATAGAATCACAGGATCACGTAGGTTGGAAAAGACCTCTAAAATCATCTAGTCCAACCTTTAACCTAGCACTGCCAAACCCACCATTCAACCATGTTGCTAAGCTCTACATCTACACGTTTTCTAAAGACCTCCAGGGATGGTCTCATCTACTACTTCCCTGGGCAGCCTGTTTGAATATTTCACAATCCTTTTAGTGAAGAATTTTTTCCTAATATCCTATCTAAACCTCCCCTGGTGCAACTTGAGGCCATTTCCTTTTGTCATACCTCTTGGTGCCTGGGAGAAGAGCTCAATCCCTACTTCACTGTAGCCTCTTTCAGGTAACTGTAGAGTGCAATAAGGTCTCTCCTGAGCTTCCTTTTCTCCAGGCTAAACAACCCATCTCCCTCAGCCATTCCTTATAAGAGTTGTTCTCTAGACTCTTCAGGAGCTTTGTTGTCCTTCTTAGGACTGGTCCAGCCTATCCAGATCCCTCTGCAGCGCCCTGCTACCCTTAGGCAGATCAACACTTGCACACAACTTGTTGTCTCCAAATGTACTGAGGGTACACTCGATCCCCTTGTCCAGATCACTGACAAAGACATTGAAGAGAAATGGCCCCAGTGCTGAGCCCTCGGGGACACCACTTGTGACTGGCCTCCAGCTGGATCTAACTCCATTCACCTCTCCTTGGGCTTTTCCAAATCCCTTGACAGAATATGGAAAAAAAAAAAAAAAAAAAAAAAAAGAAAAGAAAGACAACATAAGAGGCCTGTGGAAACTTTGTTTATTGCTTATCCAGATGCAGCTGAGAAGGCTATGGAAAAATTGTGATGTAGAAATACCGAAGTGGATGTGGACTCACAGACTGAGATCAAGAACTGTGGCTGAAGAGATTTAAAGGCAATTCTGCGTAAAAAAGGACCTAAAGGACACAAGCAGATGTCTGTCTTTAGACCAGCTTGTTGTTTTGTAGCCCATTAGATAGGCTACATTTATGGGATATACGAGGATATGCAGTATGTTAGATGACCATGTTTGCTAGAGACTTCATGTTACGTGACCCAACTATAGGAAGATCTCGTCTCCTCTGATCCTACATCCACCCTTCCAGGTGTCACTGTATTTCTAGGACATGCAGTTGAGGAAAACCCCTGCGTGAAGTTCAGCTCCTCCAGCTCTCACTCAACCCACAAGGTTACTGGGACACTGGGGACCGCTGCCATTCACCCGCTTCTGCTTCACCTGCCGTCAAGAGCCGGGACAAGAGGCGGGCAGCTGACACCGCAGCACTTTGAGACATGCTTTTTGACACACGCTGCTTGTGAAAGCCCTGAGGTGTCTGAAGCAGCGGAGACAGAAGGCGGGGTGACCACTGTGAGGGTGGGCAGCGCAGTGATGTGAGGTGAGCAGCACCCAGGCACTGATCGGTGGAGACAGAGTGAGGGCAGAGCACTTGGGCACAACAAGAGGGGAACATTTCTGTCACGGGAAACACTCCTGCGATGTGTGTTGGTGCTTACACGCTACCCCCGCCGCCCCGCGGGCAGCGCCCCGTCCTCCCCCGTCCCCTCCCTCCCGCCACTGGGCGCCGCCGCGCAGGCCCCGCCGCCCGCCTCCTCCGCCCCCCCCGGAAGGCGTCCGCGCCGTGCCCCGGAAGCGGTGGCGGGCGGGGTCCGGCGCAGCGCGAGGCCCTGCGGCTGCCGGGTGGCGCTGCCGTTACCGCGGGACGCGGGGCCCGGCCCGGCCCGGCCCCGGCTCGGCGCTGGCGGCGGCCGCCGGAGGAGGTGGGTGCAGGGCCCGGGGCTTCCCCCCGCCACGGCTCCGCCTCGGGGGCCGCCTGCGGGGCGAGCCGGGGCTCGGGCCGGGCTGCTGGAGGGAGGTGGGGAGCGGGGGGTGCCGGCTCTGAGGCGCCTCGCCTGTCGCGATAGTCGCGATGGACGTCCTGAGGGGAGGCGAGGTGGGGGTGCTGGGGGTGCTGCGCGGGGAGCGGGGGTCGGGGGTGGCGTCGGGAAGGTGCCGGGGGGGGGGTGCGAAAAGCTTTAGGGAGGGTTGTGGTGTCTGTGGGGCTGCTGAGGAGACTCTGGGGGCTGTGGGTGAGGTGCGAGGGGCGCAGGGGTGGGCGCTGTCACGGCAGAAACGCCCGGTCCTGACAGTGCCCTCAGCACCCCCCTGCTGGGGCTCTGTCAGCGGCGCTGCGCCCCTTGCCCCACAGCGTGTTTACATGTAGGGGAGGGAAGGGCCAGTATTGCTCAGGTGAGAAGGGATCTCACCCGGTTCAGACCCCATGGGCATCCCGCTGTCCTGCCCGGGTCAGCAGAACCGCCGGGACGTCGCTTCATTACCTGTGTGTTTATCTGAAATGCACACAGCTGAAAAGAAATGTGGGTTGGTATCAGCACGAGCTGCCAGTTCAGCCCAAAAGTACGAACCGCGTTACAAAAGCAGAGTGATTAAGGAAAGCAAAACAATTAAGATCGTCATTTCTTCACTGAGAACCTCTGGGTTTATGTGCTTGCAGGTAAAGGATGCTTTGAAAAGGCTCAGTGACAAAACACTCCAGCAGGTGTGTTTATACCAGGCTACGCGGCTTCCCAGGGCTTTGCTCGCCTTCCAGCTCAGTGTCTTGTCTTGGACGTTGGTGCTTAGTTTTAGTCAAATAATCCGGTCTCGTTTCTGTGTAATCCTCGCACGGTAACTCCGTCTGCTTCTTCCTTGTGTGAGAAACTTCTGTGAAAGGGAAGTAGCGCAGCCTGTAGTCATAGGCAGCCTGTGGAAGAATCACGCTTTGTAAGGAAAGGAGTTTCATGAACTGTCAAAAAACCACGATATATGGCACTTGTGGATCTGTCAGTGTAATTCTGTGCTTCAGCTGCCGGGCTCCTGATCTCTGAGGCTGATATGGGATGTGTCCTGTCTGATAAATTAGCGTGTTTCTGTCCTCCATTAAACTGGGTGAGCGTAAACAAATATATTTACATGCCATAGAAATTGCTCCCTTTTAAATCTGATGATGCAATAATAAATTGCACTGCTTGGAAGTTAGCAACGTTATTTCTAACCACCTACCTGTACTACTGCTTACGATACTGTACTCTTCAGAAATCAGCTTGAAAGTAGCTGTACCCATGTTCATTGGCGGTCTAATCCAGAACCCAAATCAGCCTTACTGCCTTCTGCGACCATTGGCTCTTGTGGTTGAAGCAATTGAATTAATTAAATTAAATTAAGCAACCGGCTCTTTGAATAGTGGGCGAAATCCACTCCTGAGCAGAGATAGGACCACTTCAATCACCTGGACTGTTATTTAAATTTCTGGTAAACGTTAAATTCCTGTCAAGATAATACTTGACGTGGCTGTGTTGGGTTTATGGCGTAGATGTTCTCATTAAACAAAAAGCCCGGGCCGATTTAATCAGTGCTGCTCAGAAGAAGGCCTGGCGAAGGCGCCGTTATTAGGTTAGCGTCGCTCCCGCTCTGTCTTCATTTTGCTAACCATGATGAGTGGAGCTGGCCCACGCCGCTACCGCTTCTGCCCGAGCAGGCTGTGGCTGCTTTGGCTTCTGAAAGAGGGGTGACAGCGCTCGGTCTGAAATCTGGTGTGAGAAATAATCACAGTGAGCTTTCTGCCTTCTGTCCTCCTTCCCGCTGTCCATCCCTTGGGGATGGATGTGAGGGGCTGAGCTGCTGCAGGGTTTGAGTGCGTCTCTGGGTTACAGCTCACAGGCGTATTTCACCTCTAAGACCCCTTAATCTGTGGCATCACATTGCTGATTTCGTTATGCACTCCGAAGGGATGTTGAGGGAAGAATCTGGCCTTTGTATACTAATGCCTCTATTTTTTGGTGCTCTCGTTTGGTACCTATTGTTTCATTTAGCAGTGCTTAATGGGAAAAATACGTTCCTGCTTATAACTGCTGCTCATCCGTCAGATTCTTGGAACAATGAATGTGTTCAGCGTGTATGTTGAGTCCTTACAGAGTGACTTCAGAACGGACAGTTGTCAGAGTGTGCGCTAAGAAAACTGCGAGATATTCTGCAAGAGTAAGTAGGTTTAACAGTGACAACAACAAAAAAAAACTCTGAAAGGTGTGATGCTGACCTGAGGCTGAATGCTGTTAACTTCAGACAGTGTCCTAGGAGGTAGCGTATGACTCTGCTTAAATAACAGCGTGGTTTTCAAAGCCTGGCTTAAGGCTTTCAGGCTTTACTTAATGTTTCAGGGTGTGGATAGGCATTGCTTTTTGTAAAGATCTGTGAAAATTTTAGATACTGCACCCGCCAGCTGTTTGTCTTTTCTGCTCTGTCACCGATTAGGGCACTGAACCATCCTTCCCAGCGAAGGAGCTGCTGGGTAGTGGTGCTGCCTGCGCTCAGCACAGCAGAGCTGACGCTGGCCATTACTTCAGCAGCCGGGTGCCACGGGGAATTCCTCCTGAAGTGGATGAATGAGCCCTTACGTGACCCCTGCTGCTGCAGGTCTGTAGGGGTGGCAGCCTCTCTCTGCCGGCTGGTGATGAGTAACCAGCTTCTGCTGGAAGAGCTCATCTGTCTGCTGCTGGCCAGCCACGTTTTCTGAAACAAATCTACCGGCTTTTGCTTTGGCTGCTGCTGTTGTTCTTTAGCAAAGCTGATTGAGGGGCTGTTGGCTGAAAACTGCTGTCTGGAGATGCATCGTTCCATGCAGCTTACACAGATGATATTTCAGTCGTGTAGAAGTTGCACAAGAGCATGCTAATATAGCAGGCTTTGCATCTCTCCCTCTTAAGCATCTTTATTTTTTTTTCCCCCTTTGGTTGTCCCTTCTGCTACGGGTAAGCTTTCATTTCAAACTTGAACTGGTCATAAACAGTTGGTGGTCTCTTCTCACATGTGTATGTGCCTGTATGTGTGTGCACCTCACATATTCCCCAACACGGTGCACTCTTCAGCTTCCTCCTTTCTGCTGCTGCTTGGCCGGCAGCAATGATGCCACCCGGTTGAGTTCAGTCTTTATTACGGCCAACCTTCCTGGAGCCGTGCGATTCTCCAGGATTTCAGTCTTTCCCTCAAGCTTGAGATGACAACAAAAATAATTATCCCTGGGCTTTAATAACAGAACTAATCACTTTTTTTTTTTTTCCTGATGTTTATACAATAAAATTTCACGATTATTGCATGTTTGGGATCGACTATATGCATTCTTTTCTAATTAGTGGAAATGGCGTTATGATTACTGCCTGTTTCCTTCTCTTCTTTTTGAATACTTTAATTTCACGGCTTTGTTCTCCTGAAACGCTCTCACATCCGTGTTGGAGTACTGCAGGTCTTGTTTTGTAAGCTGTGCTTCACCTGAGGCTGACTTGTAGGTGGCCCAGGGTAATCCCTGGACTTCTTGCTGGGGCCTTGGTAACAAAGCCAGGCACCGTGTCTTTAGCCAGAAGAGCAGGTTTCCTCCTCCGGGCTTCTCTTTGTTGGGATTTTGGCCCTGGCAGGGCTCAGTTGCTACTGCTGTCGTTCCTACGGTGCTGATGGGTGCTGTAAACCACCGACCTGTCAGTGTGTGCTGACCCGGTGGTGAAAAGTCGCTTTGATTCCCTGCCTTCTCAAGGATAAAGCAGACCAGACCCTCTGTCCAGCATGAAAAACCAGGACTCCTGTGTATGCAACACTGCGCTGAGTATGTGGACAGGGGAAAGATATTCAGCGGCGTAATATTAGATGAAACTATAAAGCTTCCGTAGAGTTTTGTCCTCATGCATGATACTTTTTTGTAGCAGGATGTAGTCTGTAATGTGCCTTTATTTCATGACAGGGCGGAGAGGTGACGGGTTGTGCTGTGCCTGAGCACACAGTGACATCTCCTCCCCAAACTGAGCTGTTGAAGCAGCAGCTTTAAAAGGGAAACTCCCGCTGTTTTCTGCCGAAATGCGAACTCTGCCCTGGACGTTCGCTTCGAGTGACAAACGAACGATCCGCTGCGAGCTGTAGTCCATTTTGGTAGCAGCGTGGCTTGTGCCGAGCTCCTCTGAAATGACAGCAGCAGCTTTCTGCTCGCTTGCACGGCCGAGCGAAGCCGAGCTGACTGTGCAGCAGCTCTCCTGCAGACGGCTACATTTTTCAGTCTATTTATGAGTATCAACAAACACTTTGTGCATACTTTTGCCGTGCGTTGAATGCTGCTATTTTCCTTTAATTTAGCTGAAAACTGGTAATGGAATTCCTGAGGTTTTGAAAGGAATAGCTCTTGGCAAGCCTCGAGTTTTGAAACCAAAGGCAAATTAAGATACCAGGCAAACCCAGGGAGGGCCACTACTTCAGGGAAGGATGGTAAGATTCTCCCGACATCTTGGAGACTGTTTCTTGTATTTATGTTGAAAATATACGTGGCTATCTTTGAATTACTCCTATGGAGCGTAGTTGTCGTTGTTGTTTTGTTTAATAATTAAAAAAAGATAATACTGAAACTCAAGTGGAGTATTTTTTTTTTCCTTGATACCATTGAAGAGGTTTAGCCTCTTTAGCCAACCATTAGAAGGAGAGGGTAGAGTACTCCTTTTAGGTTTTTCTTTGTCTCTGACTGTATTTCTCAGTAATTTGAGCATTGATTGAGGCATGTAATTAGACTGCAGGTTTTATACTAACTCAAACATGCTTTTCCTTCCAAGTGACCACAATAATCGCAACTGGAATAGTTATCATACATCTGTCAGGTGCTACAATGTGCAGCCAGGACGTTTATTTACATTTTCAAAGTGCTGCTGTGCTTTTTATAAAGCCTACAGCTAAGCGTTGCCTTACTTTGGTGGGAATAAGCCCATTTGCACCGTGGGGAAACTCAGGCACCTGTGGGACTGCTGGCTGCGCGTGGCCTGTTCCCAGTGATCCCGAGGGGTACCGTGTTTGCTACCTCCTTTATTTAGGTTACCGCATTTCTTTTCGGAGTTTGGGCGCTCTGCGTGCCTTCATTCAGCCCGACGTTTCCTTGCAGTGTCTCTTATTATCATAAACATTTTGAATGTCTTGGAGCTCATTACCATCTCTCTCAGATTTAACTCGTTTGCTCTCCATTTGCAATGCTGCTGACAGCACTATAATCCTCTGTCGCCCGGGGCAGTAATTTGGGAGTAGCCCTCTTTTTTTCTCTTTGCCTTGCATCCACAGTCATGTTTTATTCATATCCTTCTTCTTCCTTGTCCAAACAACATTTCCAAGATCACATTTTCTTTTTCAGCCTTTACAAATAAAGTTTAGGCCTGTGTCTGTCATCTGGAGTACTTCAAGCACCTCCTCCCTCCTCTCCTGATATTCCTATCTCTGCGATCTGCTTAAAATACGGCTGGGAAGATTTTTCAGTAGTCTGCTTGGCTGCTGGCTTCCCGCATCAAGTTCACGTTCGTTGTCTTTCAGTCCAAAAAACCTGCAGCTTGAACTTCCACAACGTGCTCCGCTTTCGCCCTGCTACTCGTGGTGCTCCAGTCTGTCTTTTTTTTTTTTTTCTCTCTACCACGTCACTTGTGTTTCGGGTCATATTCTTCTTTCTGATTTAGGAAACTTCTGAGTATTACCATATGATACACGGTGATCCTACTACATGAGAAAATCCTTGCACCTCCGGCTTTTCTCCATGTCGTTAGGTATTGTGGCTCTGCTTACACACATGAACTGCGTTTTTATCTAACGAAGCTGGGAGGGATGCATGCTATCTTTTTGTTGTTGTTTTTTAATAGAGACCTGTGAAAGTTATTTTGCTTTGCCTTCCCAATTTGGGTCACTTGTCTGATGACTGTACTTCTTTATTCCGGAATAAGAGAGGAGCACCGGTGACGCGCTTTAAGCTTTGTAGTGTGAGTACAACGTCAGGTGTTGTGAACTTTTATTACTCTGCGTGATTGCACTTAGTAAAGACGTTTTGCTGTACTTGTTAAGTTTATTGGGTGAGACAAATCTGACGAGTAGTCTGTAAATGACAGACAAATTGGATTAAACTAGCAATAAAAATGGTATTAAATGCTACGTCTTATTGCAGAACTAAAGCTAATATTAACAGAGGCAATAATTTATTTATTTATCTTTTGACTAAGGGAAACCAATTGACTCTTAAGTATATTTTGTGAAATGCTGGGTCACAAGGTTGTGACTTGTGATTCATCAGTGACTTGTGATTCATTTATTGAATGTTTAAACTTTTTGTTTTCAATTGTAATGATTACAATAGTTGTAATATTTAGCTTGCTGTACCTGTTTTAGGAATGTTTGAGGATAGTGGAATTAATCTTCTGAGTCACAGCAGCTGCTTTGTGTTTCATTCTCCTGAACCCTACTAAGTAGACTTCAATGCCTTGAGACTGAGAGCGCAGGGCACGTATTGCTCATCAGTTTGTACAGCAGTGAGTGTGAAAGGACTCGAATAGTTCTAATTTTAGTGTTAATTTTAGAACCATAGGAACACAGGCTTGGAAAGGACCTACAAGATCACCTAGTCCAACCATCTTCCTATTACCAGTAGTACCCCCTTCCTGATAGCCTCTTCATTTGCTGTGTGTGTTGGAGCCTACAGCGCTCAGTTTCAGAGGGAGCATGCTCTAGTTGCAGTTCGGCTGGGAAGGATGCCATTACATTTATCTGGGTTACTAAAAGGCATTTGGCTAAGACATTTTAGATCTCAAAAAGTAGTGAACAAATTAATATTCTATACAACACTGTCTAATAAATTGCTCTCCAAACTTGAAATTTATGCTATTTACGTAGTGTGATTATAATAACATTTTTAGGCCTGTGGAGACATCTTTAGTCATACATGCTAGTCAGGCAGTCCTGCAACTCCAGAGAATGCCTCATTCTTAAAAATTGCCAGGAAGGGTAAAAGGTAATATATTACATTGGCTTCAATCAAATTATTATTATTATTCTTTTTCTCCTTGTCCTTTTTCAGGTAGACAGCCAGATAGGTAAACCTTTCTTACCCAGTGCTTACACTCTCCCTTCACCAAGTTCCAGAGCTTGTTTTGAAAACAGAGGTGAGGAAAGCATTTTCAGGTTGTCTTCTAGGTCTTCGGTTCTGGAGCGATGTTTGTTTTCTCTTAGAGGCACAGCATATGCCAGAAACTCAGATAAGCTTCTAGTTTCTGTAAGACTCTTCAGGTTGAAGTATATATGATGACTTATTTTCAGATACTTACAGCCACTTAGGATCTTGAAATATTTCTGCTAGTAACAGGCAACAAGCTGCCTTTCAAAATCTAAAGTTTAAGTAATTTTCTAGGATTTTCTGCACCTACGGTGAATGTGGATCATTTGACCTTCAGAAATGTGTTTTCTTTTACTGTGACTTTTGTCCATAAATGTCAGTATGTTTGCTTACTAAATATTTATTTCTTCCTGCTTTGAGTTCCTCGTTCTGCAGAGTCCCTCTAAATTGGTCCCGTACAGCACAGCTTCACGTGTCTGCTAAAGTTAGATTTGCTTCTCTTGAAGGGTTTGTATTTGTGAAGTCACCTGTAATCTGTGGTTCTGTTTGTTAAATGGATGTAATTCACCAACTTTAAATGGTGTGGTTTTAAAATAATTTTATATCAAAGTAAAAAGTAGCTTAATACTGTTAGTTGCATGGAACTTAAAAAGGAACCAAACCTTTATGAGAGTTTGATTTGTGCCAATACCATATCCATTTAGCATTTTCTGTGAGCTCTTCATTGGTGACATTAAAATAAATGGATAGCAGTTATGCCGCAGCCTGTCCCCTGTTGTGCCTCCCCCTCCAAGGACATAAATATCTCGTCTTGCTCTGGGGCTCAGCCTAAGGCAGGTTTTCATTGTTTGAGTCCCAGTTTAAATATTTGTAAGTTTTAGGGCTCACAAATACAAGCATGTAAAAAGCTAATTGACAAGCAGTTGATAAATCAAGTTGCATGTTCACATGTCACCTCTGAGAGCTTCCAGTAGGCTTACCTAGTGATGTGCAAATTGGAGCACAGTTTTGAGTTACTCTTTATTTATTTAGACTCTGGTTCATGTAAGACTTTGCTGGATGTTTTGACTTCTCGCTGAACTCCAGGTGACAAAACTTAACAAGGGATGTAGGAAAAGTAAGGTGCAACTTCAGCATATGCCAGTCATTCTGAAATTCACTGCTCATAAACCCTCCCTCGGGAATGAAGGCGAGCCAGATTACAGGTGACTTCTTCGTAGTCTGGAGTAGAAAGATGTCAGAGGAGGAGGAAACATAGAGTTCTCAAAATATTCCAAGCAAATAAGCGTATTTGAAGTAAGACCTATTTTCTAATCCTGCTGTCAGATGGCTGAAAGAGGCAGAGTGCATTTTTTCATGTTGCTTTCCAACGCCCTACATAAAAGTTTGTGACCTAGATGTGTTGGTTTTTCTCTTCTAGTGGAGTTATGCAAGTTAACATGGCTTTTGTTGTTGATAATTAGCTAAAATTATTAGGGGGGATGGGGAAGAGACAGCCACTGTTCATTCTTTCATGGAAGGAAAATCTTCAGCTCTCTTCTGTCACTCGGGTGTATTCAGTTCTAGGTTCTCCTCCATCATTAGTGTGCAGAAATGCTGCTTTCAGATTGTCAAAAATTGGACACAGCCCAGGAGCTGAAAAGAATGTAAACTTTTGTATAATGAATTATATGAAACTTCCCTGTCAGCTAAGGAGGAGTAAGTGAAATACCGTACTAATGAGGTTTTTAAGTAGTTAGATTTTAGATTTGTTGCATGTGAAACGTTATCTCTCAAGTGCGCCGTACCCGGGAAGCATAGCTTCAGAAACGTGTTTCTATTCTTTGCTTCAGAACAGAAAGCAAAATAAAAAAGATTGCTTGAGAAGATGGAATAATAAACTCAAATGGTTCGTGATGAACAGTAGAAGTATTTTTGGATATTACCTCAAATAGTAAACATTGTGAGTCAGATGTTAGTGATTTGAAAATTTACTTTATATATATAATTATATACATGCTTTATAATAATAATAATAAATATATCCATGCTTTGTATGGATAAATTCTAATTCCAAACAGAATTTTCGTGAGGTCAGATCATTGGTTACCTATCATTATGAATGGGCTCTTTTGAGGTGGGTGATTTCATGAATTATTTGTAACTTCAGGGATATTACACAAAGAAGAGTTTAAAAATAAGATGAGAAAGAATAAGGGGGTGTCTTCTTCAGCAGGAGCCTGTGTTTGTAAATGGAACATAACTAAAACTGTCACCCAAATGTTTGATGTTGAATTTGGTATGTAAAAGCTAAACTCTTGCCAAGTTCCTCACAGGCTAACCCTCAAAACAGACTGTATTTAAATTTTCTTTGGGTTTCAAATCTGCATTTGTGAATATATCACTTTATGCTACTGGTGAGACTAAAAATGTGGAATAGAGATTTGGTCAAAATCTTGGAAGCTGAGATGGCTTTGCTCTGTGCTAAAATCCCAGCACATTTTCTTTTCAAGCTGAGATGAGGAGAAGCAAGCTCCATAAGCAGATGAATCTTTAGGGTGTGCAATTTGGGACTTACGAGTTATGCTTTTAAAGTTATTTTTATAGAAATTCAATTTTTTACAGAGATTTAAACTTTTGTGCTGGTGCAGATAGAAAGCGGGTAAGTAGATCATTCACACTCCCCTCTAAGTATGTTTTTAAGTTTGAATGGCAGGATTTTGTCCAGCTGCTCCACAGTTGGGTGAAGTGTTAATAGTTAAACTGGATGTCAGCACTTCTCTTTTATTTTAACTCAGAAGTAGTGACAGCATAGCTCGAAGCAGCCGGTGCGCTTTTTTTCTTCTGTTTGCTTTGCGCAGCCATCATGTACACAGATGATCAAGCTGTTTGTAAATCATTTTACAGTATGCCTTACAGATCTTTATTCCCTTGCTTTAAAAGGCAAAAATCTTGCTGTGAACTGCAGCAATTAGCAGCTGGTTTGAGCGTCAGTGGTTCGCTGTTTGTCCCCTGAGTAAGGTAGGGCTGGCACCTCCTGAGGTTAGGGAATTTATACATCAGCTCCTTCCTTGGAAATGTTGTTTGCTGCTTCCCAGAACTTCATTTTGGTTCCAGGAAAAGTGTAAATGCTTCCCTATAACAGTGTGTGATGATGTGTCGGTCAGCCTGCACCTTATGTTATGAATTATACTGGGGCGTTTTGTGGTGCTCTGGACATTTTGTGCAGATTCTCTGTTATTTATGCATATATCTTAGTGCTTTTTGGGATCTTTTACCAACTAAGCTACTGTTGGTCCAAAAGATGTGTTTCATCCAAGGTGATATGTCGCTATTAATGGTATAAATCTGTAGTAGTGACATTGCACAGGGAAAACTTGTCAAAAGTGTCATCTCTGGTGGTTCTCGGAGAAACTCTGAAATGAGTGCTGCGGATCCTGTGATTGCTGCTCGTTCCCTGGGCTATCCGGTGGCCAGTAGGAAAGTCCAGATGTCCCAGAGATACTCTTCAGGGTGACTTCATTGCATTTGATCAAGATCCTGGCGAAGTAATTAATTGTTATAGAAGAGGTTCTGGGATGTGCTAAGGGCTGGTCAGTAACAGCTCGTGTGGGGACAGGCGTATAGCTGAGTTGCTTCTGGTCAGAGATCCAGTGCCGTACCTAAAGCACACGCGGGGCTTGTCTGTAGGGCAGAGCGAGTGCCATATGAATTACAGCCTACCTCTGAGAGCCTAGACATCAAGAATTAGCACAGTGGATTGGTGCAAATTCATACTGAAATAATGTGCTAGTCAAGCTTACTGGGTATTTTGAGTTGTTAAATTATTAATGTGCTTTCTTGCAGTTCTTTCCATCGTTACAGGCTGTTAGTCAAGTGGACAGTGGCCCGTCACACTACTGAACAGAACCCTGGAGGCAGGAAAAGCAGATAACATTATGGACAAAGAAGTTGAGTGTACTTTGGTGGTGCTGGGTGTGAAGAGGTATTGGAACAGGCGATTTGAAAGGGAAGGGTGGGTTTCTTTGGGAGGGCAGACGGGTACCCTGTGAGAGGCCTGGGACTGCCCTTTGGAAGCATCGTTCCTCTTGCTGCTGCCGCAGTACGGTGGTGAGGCACGGGCAGGGATGCTCTGGAGCTTAGCCTGGGGGGAAAAAGAAACCAGGGAACTCGATGAAGTCAGGGGAAGAAACTTCAGAGAAGAGGAGGAATCATTTAAAAGGAAAATCAGAGTTAGTGTGATGGAGCAGAGGGTACACAGGCAGATTGTGAATTAAATTAAAACACAATTTGTAAAGGTTGCTAGTTTACTTCTACCTCCTGTTCCTTAAAATGCTAAGCTTCTGAAGTGAACATTTTGTATTTCACCTACATCTTCCTGATTGCAGATAACATAATGAGTGTTCCTTCTGCACAGTTCCAAATGATCCATCTGTCCTGAAAGACGTGTCTAGAAACTGGTTATGGCCTACAGGAATTCATATATATTTTGGGTGATAACAAAGGTGCTCGATCAGCTTCTGCCCTTATATCTGGGAGTGCAATTTGAAATAAGGGAAACTTGGTCACAGAAAGAGGTACATCAGAAAACATAACCTGGCGTGCCGTGAGGAGTTAGGTACTGAAGGACAAGCTTCCTCCATTTGCAAGTTTTGGGTTGAGAGTTACGTTTAGCAGCTATTTATAAACTTAAGTTTTTTACTACCTACAGTGAGGCAAACTGTTTGAATTAACAGGGGCTTTAAAACACAAAATGTAACTTTGCTCCATGCTACAGAAGGGACTTGGTTGCTTTAGAGCAGCTGCACACTAGAATTAATCTTTCCCTCCTCATTTCTTGTGAACTGAAATTCTCAGGTTCTGCTTCTTCCTTCCAGTCTTGTAAATAAGCTAAAATCTTGGTGATCCTCCTGTCGATGAGGAATTAGTCACTGTTTCTGCTGTAGTAGCAGATTTGCATCAGCGTGCAGCACAGGGCAGGTTTCAGAGTTTGACACGAGCCCTGCTTGCAGCATACCACAGGCTTCCAGCTGCTGGCACAGCAGAAGCGGGGGATGAATGTGCTCTGGCTGTGGTTCCGTGCTATATTATTTAAAAGTTTTCCAACTGTTTGTTTTCCCTTCTGCGCTACGTTTTGCTGCCTTCTCACTTGTGATGTTATGCATACATACATTGCATACATACATATATATATGGTAACTTCAGTGACCTAAATTACAAGTCCTCTTTCCATGCAAAGAAACATCAGTATACACACTCTGCATAATGTTCTTGCTTCTCTAGTTATTTTCCGGGTACTTGTTAAGCAGTATGTATTTCTAAATTGAAAAAGATAATTTTCTTTTGCTGTAGTTTGTGGGATAACGTACAGAAATAGATGGGCACTTTCAGCTAGTCAAGGTAAATGAGTTGGTTATTTGAAGGGGCCTGGAGATGTCAGGTTCACGGTGTTTGAAACACTAAGGATTAAATATTTTTTGTGAAGTCATACACCAGTATAAAAGCACATATTAACTTTAGAATGAGCCAATTACGAGTGATCAGATCACAGAAAATTCATCTGATTCAGATGCAGAACCAGACCTGCAGAAACCTGGGGTGTTCAACAGACGTGAGCAGTGTAAAGGTTGGTGGGGTTGAACTCAATATTGTGTATTGAACAATAATGTATAGGAGCTGGGCAAGATGAGGTGTTGGAAGAGCCCAGGGGATCGAATGCGACCTGATAAGGGACTGGGAATCAGTAGGAAGAAACTTGAATGTTGGAATATTCTATATTTGGGGGCTGATTGACTTAGGTTAACCTGTGTAATACCATCTATTACGTATAAAGTTTGAATTGTAGTGTTTTACTGTCTTAGCAGTAGCTAATGATGGTGTTTCTTAGCTCTAAACTACTTTCAATATTTCCACAGTATTATGTGGGGATAAGTACCTACTGTGATCTGTTTTGGGGAGAGTCTTCTAGTGTAAACGAAGGAATTGCAGTAAATGGATAGAATACCTGGATTCAAGTGCATTGCACTTAACATGATTATTTCACACTGCTTCTGTGGCTCTAACATTTCTTTAGTTCCTTTCTAGTTCTCCTTTAGGAAATAATGCAGCTTTTGCAGAGTCTGTTGTTGGCTTGCAGTTTCTGTAACGTATTGCTGTTGACTAATTCAGTTATTGCTGGATGTAATGTGTTGCTTTGACAGAAGCGTTTTGTTTGCTTGTGCAGCCTGACACACACGTTCTCATTTGCTTTTGAATTTTCTATATTAACTGCAAAAGTACAGAGAGAAAGAATAGGAGTCATGGTTTATCTTGGAATACCCAAACTTGCTTTGGAGCAGTATTGCCAAAGGCTATTACGCTTCGCGATTATTATGTTTATGAAGTTGTTGTATTTTCTCAAACCACAATTCTTGTAAAAGGATAATTAAGTTAAAACTTGGGCTATTCTTTGCAGATTCTGTGTCAGTGCCAAAATATTTTCAAACAATACTTAGTTATCATTTCAAAGATATCCTTTTAACTTGAAATACTAAGTAGTATAATAAGCTCTTAAAACATACAACTGTCCCTCTAGTTTACTGAATATTAATTTTAAGGTGAAAGGAGGCAATTTATCTTCTGCTGCCATGAGAAATCAGATAGACTTGGTTACCAGGGTGAAATGGGATAATTAATGTGAAGGCTTAAAGCTTATGTTCTTACTCTAAATTCATCTTTGTGCTGCAGATCAGTTGGGAAGGGGGACAGAAATCTTGCCATCTGCAGCTGTTGGTAAGGAGTCCTCAGGTTTAGCAAATCCCAAACTTTCAAAGGTTTCTTGCTGTGTATTTATGTGAAATATAACTTACTGATGAGTTGGTTAATGCTTGGGCTGGAGTTTGGAAGGATGACACCACTAGATGACTTGTTTTTTGTAAAATGTTGGGAGTGACTTCTGTCAGCCAAATGAGACAGCTTAAATCTCAGAAGTTTATTCTTAATCTGTACACTCAAGTGAAGTTTTATGGCCTTGTTTTGTAGGAGTAACAGGATTTCGTTTTATTTTTTTAAACAGAATCTGTGCTGGCTAAATGGTTGCCATTCCTGTTCCTAAATATTTAGGAACTTTTGAAGCTGTATTTCTGCAGATTTTCTCATACTTCTACTGCTATGGGAATGGAAGTTCAAAATTGCACTGCCAGAAGTTGCAGAATGCCAGCTTGGATAAGTCTAGATTTGAGAGTCTTACCAATTACTATTCTGGATCCTGAAACTCAAATATACCTTATTTTCCCCAACGTTTAAACAGAATTCAGTAGTTGCTTGAAATTGCACTTTGCATAGATAACTGTAGCTTTATATGTACTTATATATATATAATATATAAATATATAAGCTGAAAGGAAGCAGTTCAGAGGCTACAGCCTGTTATCTTCTTCCTTAGGTGTTCTACAGGTTTCTGTAAAAGTGAAATCCTGGTATTTTAGCAGATCCCTGTAATATCTCTTTACGTTGTAATGAAGCTGTGCTTTCACAGCCACTTTAAAATGGGCAAGTAGAGAATGGCAGTTTTTAAAAATAATGATTTATTTTGGCACTTTGGGGGGGGGCTTCAGTGTCAACATAAATATGAGCAGTGAGTTAAGTGGGATAGATATGTAAATATTAGTACAGAGTCATTTGGACACTGATTTCACTAGAGTAGTAAGAAATTATTATTATTATTTTATTTTTTTCTGGGGAAGCAAGCAGGGGTTGGCAGTGTAGAAGTTGATGCAGTAGCCCAATGTTTAATATGCAAATTTAACGTGGCCTTTAGTGAGTGCTAGGCAATTGTTTTGTTTAGCAATATTCACTCTGTTCTGGCTTTTTTTTAAAGGTGTGCAGTGGTCTTAGTTGTTCCCTTTATGTAGCTAATAGCAAATGTTCTGGTTAAGGTGCATGGGTACTGCTACTAATAGAAATGAGGTATGAATAGAGTACAGCAGAATTTCTTCTGTAAACTGGAGTTTTTGACATCCTTCTCCTCACCCTCCAGTCACTCCTATACCACGTGTATGTAGATCTGGCTACTGGGATGTGGTTAAGGTAATGTGGCTTTTTAAATTGTAAAGTAAGATATTGAAGAAAAACTCTCAACTTTTAAAAGGTTTCTGTTAATTTTGAGTATATGGGTAACAGAGCTTTCAAATTCCAACTGTTTTGAAAAAAGTCTGTAACATTAAAATCTTTGATATAAAACATGACCCTTATCAACATGAGTATTTGCTTGTAGTAGAAGAAACACCTCTAACCTGTTTGCTCCTTTTCAGTATAGATATTTGTTGCTGCTGGTAAAACAGGTGTGCTTTTGGTGATTTTCAGCCTGCTCCTGTTCTGTCTGCCTATATTGGTGCTGTTGCCTCGATGTGCAGAACAATGTAAGACTCAAAATTACCTGTGGGATTTCTTCTCACTGTTAAGTTCAGATTGATGGATCGATTATTAAGCAAAACTGGAATTCTTAATGCTGACTTGTAGGTTTACTAAGGGGTGGTCTTGGATGCAGAATTTCTCAGGAATTTTGTTCCTCTGTTCTCCCCAGAAATGTCCTGCCTGTCCCTGTAGCTTGAAGACAACAGAAACCCCATGGTTTGCACAGGATCACTGGACAAGCTTGTGATGTTAATCACATGTTACAACATCTGTTCTGCCATTCATGTTGCTCTTTTTTCCTGAATCAATTAGAGAAGCCAGAACAATTAAAGATAAACACTTGGAATTTGAACGCATCAGTTTCTGATCATTGAAGATGCAGCTTAAGATTGGAAAATAGATATAAGTAGTAATTGCACCCTTTAATGGTTTGTAATTATTTGGATATTATTCTACATATATAGATAGGTAAATTTATATGGGAAAGCGTTCACAGAGTATAATATAGATACTTGTGCTATTGTTAATTTGTTTGACTGTTTTGGGTGGTGTTTTTTTCCTTCCCTCCCCACCCCCTTCTTGTGAAATGATAATCTTTGTGGTAGTTCTCACAGATCTGATACAAATCATACTTCAACCCTATTTTCAGCCCCCTCCACCACAGCAAAGAGATGGTATTAGTGGATCCAATGCTATATTTGTGTTTTACAAGATCCACGTGTAAAATCCACCTTGCTTGAAGCCAGCTGTGCTGGGAACCTGGGTTTTCTCTGCAGGCAGCGCACTGGAAGGGGGAAGCAGGAGTGCTCAGGAGCTGCTGGTGCCCACATTACCATCCTGCTGGGGGCAAGTGGTCAGCTTTTGCCAGTTTGCTGGGTGACTTCAGCAGAGACTGATCTTTTTGCGTCAGAGACCAGCAAATTGGATAATTCTGGTGTTTTGTGGCTAGGTAACTAATGGATGCTTCAGCCCAGCTGACCACCAGAGCTCTGTGCACCAGCTCAGCATGCTTCGTGATGCATCTCCAAAACTACAAGCTTGTTGGGCTGCTAGGGCAGGTCTTTGGCCATTAGTTTTTACTTCCTTGACCCTTTTAGTGTTGCGGACCGTTTACACTGGAGGCTTAAGAAAAGGAGTGGGTTTGGTGGCGCTGCGTGCTGACGGTACACAAGGCACAGCTGCAGCTCCCAGGGAGGCTTTGTCTGGGTCAAGTTTTGTCTTTGTCTAGTTTGCTGGGAGGTTGAATGCTTGGCTTTTTCTCAGCCCTTACACATCAAGCTGTGTGTTTGATGTCCTTACAGCTGTGGCTTAGAACGGTTACGTGGAGCAAGGTATGAGGTAAAACCTCTGTTCAAGTACAGAACTACAGGTAAGATTTCATAACTGCCTACACTGAAATTAAGGTGAAGTTAACGGAGGCTGTAAGGGAGAGAAAGGGCCAAATCAGTGCAGGAAGGATGGTCGGTGAGCTCTGTGGAGAGTTTTCCAGGCCTCATGGAGCCCAGAGGCCCTGGCCATGGTTGCTGCTGTCCCTGTCACCATGGGTGGTGGTGGTGTGGTCACCCAGCAGAGGAATCAGCAGTGGGAGGATGGATGCTCTGTAACTCACATCAGTCTTACATGCAACAGGGTGATATGATAAAATGTACACTTGGGGAGGGATATATTCTATTTTATCATCACCAAGTCTGACTGTAGTTTTCACTCTAAAATTGCTTCTAAATACCTTTGAATATTGAAGAAAGGTTTGCTCTTTTGTTCTGTTTTTGCTTGGTAATGCCAGCATTTGTTGTTAGCTGCATGTTGCTTGAGGGCGGGAGGAGCCTGGTCTGATCCCTTTTTGTTCAGACAAACCATTACATCTCACCCATTTACTCTTGAATTGAAACCAGTTAACTTTCTACCTAAATAATGTACTCAGAAAGGTATCTGACCTTGGGTTTGGAGCTGCGCAGGAGATCAAAGCTCCACTAGTTTTCTTGTCAGTTTATTACAGACATTAATTACCATCTATTTATTGTATGCTTAATTATTTGGCGTTTTTCATACTTAATGGCTTTTAAAAACAGATTTCTTACTCTCAAAGGTTCTATCAACTTATCTCCTCTTGAAGTGTAAATAATCTTTTTTTTTTTTTCTTTCCATTTGACCAGTGATTTCTGGGTGCAAATATTTACTAAGCTCTAACTCCTAAATCCAGAAATCCCATCTTGATCCGTTCGTAATGAACTCACCTGCTTAGGATGGGACAGCTCGGGGAGCTGGCAGTGTCCCACATCTCTTCTGAACACAGGAGAGCCCCTCAGCAGCCATTACCGTGTTTCTCCACAAAATATAACAGCATACAGGGGTCTCACGTGGTAGCGGTCAGCCTCTCTACCTGAATTTTGCATTTTTACCCAAATCGGCTAGTTCTTTTCTATGTAGTTAAATTAATTTTTTATATTGTTTTAGCCCACTGTCTTTGAAAGCTGATCTTTGAGGATGTATAGTCATCTTCTGGATATGTGACAGATCTGGATTTGCCTCCAGAATTGCTACCCTGTGAACTTTTCTTAAGAGAAATTGTTTTCATTTCAAAAAGACAAGCAAACGTATTTCCCTGCTCTGAATAGCCCTTTGGAAACTCTGCCCCCGTACCTTGCCTATGGAAAGCCAACAAAATGCACCAAAAAAACTGGTTTGGGGTTTTGCTGGTTTGTTTGCATATTGTTCCCAGGGCTTTCCTGAGCACTTGCAATGTGTTGTAAGGAGTGAGAAGATCCTTTAAGTACTTTACAGGAGTTTGAGTATCAACAAGAGTACAAATGATTTCCCTTAGTTAAAAGAAATACTCGTTAAGATGTGTAGTTCACTGCAGGAATGTTGGGAGGCTGGAGCAGAGAAATACAGCAAGGGAAATCTTTGTATGGATGTTTTACTGCTTGGAGTTTTCACCTAGAGAGTAACTCTGGAAGGGAGTCTGGAAGTCAATGAAATACCTGTTTGAATCGGTTTTTGCTTCCATTCACCTGTAGTGGAAGTCTAGTTTATGATGATGAATCTGAGAAATTAAAGTTAAAATACAAATCTAGTTCCTAGAATTGAGTGAATTCTTTTCATTTCCATTCTTGTCAAAGTAAGTGCCAGCAGGCTTTATGGACTTTTTATTTAAATGTTTTTATGCCAAAATATTTTACATCCTGTGTGTTTTTTTTTGTTTTTTTTTTTTTAACAACTCTGCTACTTTGTTAGAGACCCAAGGTTTCACCCACACAATCATGGTGCCGTGGATGTAAAAATCTGTGAATAATTGGTTTTTATATCATGCTTTGGATGGGCTTCTGATCCCCTGAAGCAGCAAATTGGCTGTTTGAATTCAGTAAATAAAGTTACCTGTCACCTTACAGAAATTGTCCTGTTGGGAGGGTGTCTGTTCTGCTTGGTGTGGCTGCTTTAAAATTAAACCGGGTCCCACGGATGGGTCAGAGCCGTGACTTTATTCATGTTCCACGTTAAAAGACTGCCTCGATCTGAGTTCAGCTGTGTTCCCCTGACTTTATGCTGACAGCCGGGTGTGATTTTTTATTTAATTGCAACACAGAGCAAGGTAACTACAAAGGTGTATCTGTGGGTGTAGTTTGAGGAGTGTCTCACATCCCTGGGGTGCTGTTGGGATAAGCAGTGCTCATGTGGCCATCCTGCTTGGGAAGCTGCTGCAGATTAAGAATAGGCCAGCAAGGAAAATGATCATTTTTAACCCAGGCCAGCTATCAGTGAAATATCCAGTGATGTATGGGAGTGGTGGGGAACATTTCTAAGAAGCACAGCCTATGACAATGGAAATGTAGGTGTGTGAGTGGTTTTCTTACTAGTTTTTTGCTTGTGTTTCATTTCTCAGTAGCAGTAAATGTCTTTCACTTACATTTAGTCAGAGATGAGGCACGCTGTAGCTGGAGGAGGGACGTCAGGCACTTTATCTGTGGTCAGACTGTGCTAACGAAGCTGGGACTTGGCCTGACGCTCCAGCTGAGCCCCGAGAGCAGCCAGCTATAGTCTTGCTCTCCCTGCACATTCCTGCCTCCTCTCTGTTTTGCCAGCCCTGTCACCAGGCCAGCAGGGAGGCAGCTCAGGAAGCTAAACTGGCTGCAACACAACCTTCCAAAAATACGTTTCCAGCTGGCCTCGCTCCACGAAGCAGCTCAGCGTGGAGACGGGTGGGAGTTCGCGCTCACCTGTGGCTGGGGGCAGG
This sequence comes from Anas acuta, assembly GCF_963932015.1. Taxonomy (NCBI): domain Eukaryota; kingdom Metazoa; phylum Chordata; class Aves; order Anseriformes; family Anatidae; genus Anas; species Anas acuta. Next base: position 167,582,524 of record NC_088979.1, on the reverse strand, counting down.
CAGGAGAGCACATCGAGGCACCTCTCACTTGTACCATGCAGTCTCCTGCCTCCACAGGACCAACCTCCTGGAGGGTGCCTGCGTGTTTCTGAGCAGCCCTGCCGTCCTTATCATCCTGCTGCCCCCGCTGCCTGCCTCTTAGTCCTGCCGAGATTTGGCTGCTGCTGCTCCCCGTGCCTCCACGGCACCCCCAGCGCACCCCATCTGTGTCAATGGTAATAATAATTAGCTCCATCCACCAATACTGGTAATAAAGTACTGGGATCTTCAGCAGTCTACAGAATGAATCTATTACAAGAGAAAACAGTCATGTAAGGTTCCCTCATGAAATAATAATCATCAAGCCAGCACCTACTTGTACGTAGAGGATGCCATTGAATGCAGTTCTGCTCATTCAGAGAGGGTTGCAGCTGAGTCTTCGTGTGTACTTCTGAAACCCAGTCCTGCTACACACACTGCAATGAAAATGAGGAGCTACAAGCAGGTGGGAGCTTCCTGCAAAACGTTATCTTTATGTTGCAGTGAAGAAAAAGGATGTGACCACTGCATGGCAGCGCGTGCTGCACACATTCGGGTGTCGCAGTTGCTGATCACAAAACACGCATCTGCTATCAAGACAAGAATCCATAAAGATCCTTTTTTCTCCTTAAAAATCATCTCCCACTTGAGACAGAAGGTGATGATTTCAGTCTAACGTGATAAATATGATTTATATTCTTGATTTAAAGAATTATGGCTTTTCTGTGTAGTTGAAGGTACCAGGGCTTTTATAAATGTTGTGTGGCACACAAAGTAGGGAGTTTAACCGTGAAATCCTTCCGCAGAAGTGATTCTCTAAAAGACATCTTCCACTTGTTAGTGGAAGGAATCTTAAGGAAGGTCTTGTTGAAATAAAATGGGACTTTTTTGGTGAGGGAGTCTTCATTTTAGTGTAAAATGCTGCTCTTCAAAACTGGCACCTTCACTGTACAAATGGACTTTCAAACTACTAACTTGGGACTATAAAATGCCTGAGAAAGAACCTTCAGCAATGTTTTGAGTTCATTCTTAACACAAAGAAGAATTAAATCAGATTTTTTTTCGATTTCCCACCAGCTCAGATCACCTCACTCTTCCACCTGATATAGTTGAAAATAAAGATCTTTTTTTTTCCCCATGACAGCTTTCTAAAATAATTATCTAAGTAGTAGCAAAGCCTGAAGTCCACAACTGAAGGTGTTGGGGGATTTTAAAGCATGGCTGGGTCTGCAAGAAACGCGTACATTCTTACATTATAATCCATCATTTTGAGAAGTAAGAGAGAGCAAATAGTTACTCAAGGTAACTTTAAGATGAAACTAGAAATTCACTGGAACTATTTTACAGCATTGATTAAAGGTATATTTTTAGGAAGAACGGTGTAACAAAATGCAGTGCAAGATCCTATAGATGCTCTTGTTTCCCCATGTCTAAATCAGTCGTCACTCATTCTCTGACAGATGCCATTTGCTTGCAGTCCTCTCGCTCCACAAGCACCAAGACGTGAGCCCAAGCAGGTTGGCCAGGATCCCCCGTGAGCAGCACAGGACAGGAAAAATCTGTCAAATCCTTGTGACACCTCAGGGGTTCCTCTTGATTGCTGGTGACAAACTAATTTTTGGATGACCTTTTATATCCTTCAGTGATCATCCAGTATTGTGGCGTGGTCATTTCAGTTTTCAGCTTCCATAAAATCCATAAATTGTAGGACAGGCAGCTGTTCCTTGTTCCTCCTTCTCAGTACAAGCTCAGCTTTTAATCCTTGTGCTGCTGTTTGTGCTGAGGCACCAACACACGGACATGCACGCTCGTATGCTCCCGTTTCCATTCTTGTTGCCTATCGTTCTCATATTACTTTCACAGATCTTTACAGTCTTCAGGAGGTATTTGTGAAAAGTGGACAATTCAGTATGGAGTCTATGGGCAGGTATGTTAATTCTCTGATGAAAGAAGATGCTGTGTGATGTTAAAATTGGACAGCAGTTGTCTCCAGTGGTGAAATATTCATCCAACACACAAACTAAGAAGCACACTAAGAAAGTAAAGATTTTTAGTTTAATGGAAGATTGTTATCCAGTGTACTGGGAGATTACAGTCCAGTTTTTTGGTAACTTCCACCTCAAATAGGAAGAGAAAGTCTTTTTAGGGCCTGTATCAGTTAGGGTAGTTGGGAGTGTGTTAAATCAGTAACAAAGGGGTACTCAGAACTGATGAAGATGTTGTAACAGCTGAAGAGCTATTTAATTGTGTGTGGATTGACAGAGATTCAACAGCGAACAGAAGAGAAGGGTTGCTTGGATGCACAAATATGACCACGTTTGGGTTTTACTTAAATCTGCTGGGGAGATCAGGATTTGAATCCCTTGGTAGAGCTCAGCGCATGGTCAGGTAATGATGGTTCAAGAAATCAGCCGTGCTAGATGTACGTGTGCTCATTCTCATTGCAAATGCAAAGAGAAAAAAATAACCTCCTTGCTTTTTGACAGAGGTAGTTCAGTGGTAACGAGATTATGGATCTATGATCATGGGTCTCGCTGCTCATCAGCTACCAGTGAAGCCTACGTAGCGCGGCTTTTCTGGAGAATGTCAATAGCTGTTGGTGATCTTCCCCTTGCACACCCTAAGCTGGGGTCAGAGGGGAGGGAGGTGGAGTTAAATGGCTGTTAAGAGTTCTTCCTTAAAGGGGGAAGGAAAAATGTATGAGAAGGACATGAGGAGTCAAGTGAACTGCACTAAAGTTTTTCAAGTGTGGTGAAAGGAATTTTCTGCAGCAGAGGGAGCAGCGATAAATCCAGGTGACAAATGATTTTTAAAAGAACCCAGATTTAGTGACACCTTGTAAGGATGGGACTTCAAGTTTTCCAAGAAACAACAACAACAACAGAGCTATACAAGCAAGATTTTTGGGTAACGCCAGGTTTCTTTTATCCACGTGCTAGCAAATTTTTGATAAGCAGAAACCAATGAATGGATAAGGAAGGACACAAGTCAATACATACCAAAACAATATTTTTATTATTTTTTTTTTTATAAAGGACAGTGGCATGGTCTTAGTTTTGATAATGTGTTACTGTCTCTGCTTTTAGTTTTGGTAAGGCCAACCTTGCAGGCTTTTAAATGTTATTTTAATTAATGTATGAGAAGACTATGGGCAAAACATGTCAAAAACATAAAAGCAAAACTTAACCTTCCCTGAAAGGTTGGAATGAACGCTATTTCAGAGATCAGAATAATGCAAAATATAAATTCAGTGCCACTTAGTTAGCAGATTTGGCACTTTGCTGGCTTTGAAGAATTGGCAGGAGCTGTGGGCCTCAAGTTTTAGAAGGCATTTGTGGTTAAATATTAGAGAGCTGACTCACTGTTTCAACAGTTTGAAGCCAGGCATCCTTTTCAAGAATTAAGCTCGAGTCTCCCTTCTTCCTAGGGCCCATTACTTGACTTAATTGTTGTACCCTTTTGCTTTATTTCCCCATCTCCTTGCCTTTCTCCTTGATCCTGGATCCAAAAAGCTTCCCTGTAGCAGCGATGCTTAAAACTTCAGTCCCGTTTCTGCTCTTTTGTTGTTGCATAAAAATGATACTTTCGCATATGTTGTTTCTCAAAGGGCATTTTTTCAAGATATTTGGAGCTTCCAAGACTTAAACAATTTAGCGCAGCTTGCTTGTTTAACCTAATGCAGTGGTTTGGAGTTTGATGTTTTGGTTGTTTCTTTTAAAAGGGATGTAGTTATTTTGGCAGACATTCACAGAAAACAGCGTGGTGTTGTGGATCTGGAGAAACTGTTTTGTTAAGAAAGTTAAAAAAATACATTTGCATGTGTGTAAGTTGTTTTAAAAATGATACCGAGTAAAATTTAAGTCTTGTTTCTCTGGAGATTAAGAACGAGGGGATAATTTTTTGGAGAAAATGTAAATAAGATGACAAGGAACATTGGCTCATCTCAGAAGGATTAACGGGGATGGTGGCATAAATGGCTCGGGTATTTGTTTTCAAGGTACCTTTCCATTAATAGTCCTGGAGTGTTTTTTTTTTTTTTTTTTGAAATATGCTAACCTGAAGATTTTAAACAACATTTAATGTTGTTTTTATCCGTGTACCTGTAGAATAGAGCAGTTGTATCGATGTAGTGCCTAGATGAAATGCGGCATTGTCTTTGATATCGCCCAAAGATGGGGTGGAAGGTGCCTTCAGGGGAACGTGGCTCTCCAAGCGCCGTGCTAGAAGTAAGTGGAGGAAGATGTAGGATCAGTGTCACAGAAGGGACACTGAAATGTCCCTTTCTTAGCAGGACGCCGCTACCTGCTGCAGGTCTCTCTGCTCTTCTGACCTGGCCCTTCGGGTTGCTGTTCGTCTTCGTTTTGACATAGTGGCGGTGGTGAACATAAGGGCTCCTCTGTTGGAAAGAGCACGTATTTTTAAGGGATTACTGAGAAACGGTGTTCCAAGAAATGTTTAACTGACTTACCTGAAGTTGAGCGCTTTGCTGAAACTATCGCTTTTAAGAAGAACCGTAGAGTTTATTTTGTTCTAATACCAACATGCAATTTCCAAATTTTACGTAACAGCTCTTCAAGATAGTTGGCAGGTCATTGTCAAGGCAGACTGTTTGGGAACATTTTGTTTTTTAAAAAAATTGCTTTTCTTGTATATTTTTTCTTGTTTATTTTTATTTCAAATGGGTTTGGGTCATTGTTTTACAATAATTTGTTTGAATCCAGATACACCAAAAACCTCCCCCAAACCTGTGCAGCAAAACAGAAACATCACTTGAGATGTGAAGGTCTGAAACCCACCTGTGCAAATCTGGGAAGGGAAGGGAAGGGAAGGGAAGGGAAGGGAAGGGAAGGGAAGGGAAGGGAAGGGAAGGGAAGGGGTTGGGTCTCTTCTGCTGGAGCTGCCTGGAGAGGGATGCTGCTGCCAGGAGGACTCGGAGGGCAGCACACAAAAGCTGTGAGCTGGTGTGCCGAAGCTTGCGTGTGGTTGCGATAATTTTGTTTTCACAGGAGCCAGGAGGCAGTCCTGGCAGTTCAGCTTGGGTTTTGCCAATTTATTTTTTTTTTTTAATCTTGGAAAGGGCTAGTGAGAAAAAAGGAGCGTACGTTTAATACTGGATTTTAATGATAAGCCTGACAGCGTGCTCATTTAATAAAAATGTTGGGATAAAGCTCCACCTGTTAGCATAAATAAAGTTGTAAATTGGATTCAGCAACTTCACCTCTGCCGTTCATTGTCTGTTTTCCGTAACTGCAGCCAGTGGCACCAAACTATTTCTCAGCATGTGTAGTTTCTTCTTGGATCTCCTTTTATTGTAGTTTTTAGCTCTGTGATGGTCTGCTAGCACTGCTGCTTTTTTCTTCCTGCCCCTACTTCTGTTAGGGAGTGCTGCTGCCTTTCAGCCTTATGGCACTGACGTGGCTTCAGTCTTAATTTTCTTAACCATCACTGCCAAGTGGAAGAAGGGCGAGGATTGTGTCTGACCTTAACACCAGCTCTCCAAAATGTGTTCACAGCGTGGGGCCGAGGCGTTGGTACGTCAGGCCAGGATCTGAAAGAGGAGTTGATGCGAAGGACGGCAGCGTGTGTGGGGAGGCGAGGAGGCAAGGAAGGTTTCCTCCAGTCCTGCTGAGCACACGTATCCCTTCGAAGTGCTGTGTTTCCATGGGAGAATATTCCAGCTCTGGCACCTCTTACATCTGTTCTGTCTTCAGGCATTAAAGCGAATTAGTCAGTCTTTGCTGATGTACAGAAATCTTCTATTTTTTCCCCAAATAATTACAAAGGGAATAGGACCGTTCTGCGGCCATGGGGGGAACAAGCCTCTTGGAGCCGCCCACAGCCAGTAATTACTAGTTCAGGGCGAACGCTTGATTTTGATGCTGCATCTCTTCTGTGCATGTGAGGTCTGGTACGTGGGAGTCCCGTGTTCCAGAAACCGAAGTTTTGTTTTCCAATTGAAAGCACTTGGCTTCGTGGTAGCCAATATAGGCTAGCCAAAACAAACAGAAGGTCATAGCATGGGCTATTTTAAGTCTTAAGTAGGATACCAGGCTTCTGAAATCATATAGAATTTGCCACCGTGGATTACATCACGACTCTGAAGACTTGGGGCTCGCCACATCAGATAAATCAGTTACCCATGTAATCTGTCGTGCTGCCCGGTTGGGAGATGGGCAGCGTTCGGCCGTCAGCAGAACTGCAGCAGACCGATGGCAGTGCCACTTCAGCCACCAAGGAGTAAAATGGTGATAAAACAATTGTTGTCTTACTCAGCAGCAGGTTGCCTGCATGGTAAGTTGGTTTTCTCTTTGTTAGTCTGCCTGCTGTCTCCAGCACCATCGCCTTTGATGAAAAATTTGCTTTGTGCAGGAAAATTAAAACAGTTCTGCTGCAGCGATGTCTCAGCAAGCACAAGATGTGCTGAATTACTTAGAAATTGTCTGTGTGTACCCTGAAAAGCTTGGGTTTGTACTTTCAGCTTGTGCTTAATCACCAGGGTGACAGTATCCTGGTGGAACTGGTCGATGCTCTAGGATAACCATCAGCATCAACATGGCTCAGAAACTCTGAGCTGGGCAAATTGCCTATCATAATGTGTCTGTAGGGACTTGGCCGTGTTTTCCTCAGGTATTTGCAGTTGTGAGAGCAGAAAAGAAGAGAAAGATGCGCTGGAATGAGCTCCGGGGAGAGGCAGGTTGCATGCTGCATGGCTCATCCCAGGGCAAGCAGAAGAACAGAAGTTGGGTGGTGGTGCTGCCTTTCCAAGGAGCTGAGCATGTAAGCTTCAGGTTCTGTCAGAAAACGTTTGGGCAAGTAAAGGTAGTGCTACTTCTGCCATTATTTGGGGGTGTTTTAAATAGGATTTAATCCACAGCATGTGCGTTATCTCTTGAAGCATGTTTTTCCTCCTTGACATAACCCAGTCCTCAGTATTCTTCACAAAGGAGCTCGGGAAAGAGGCTGCTTCAAATTTTGTTCTGTGCTCGCTGCTTGTGTGTTTGCATGGCAAAAATTCACTGTTCACAGGCTAAATGCCAAATGTAATTAAACACCAAGCAATATTGGACGTGGTATGCAAGGGTGGAAACTGCGAAGCACAAAGGATGTCAAATCTGAAATTAAATGAATTCATATTTAGGATCACTCTGTAAAAAGATTTGAAAGGAAAAATAAGACGGGAAACATGAGGGATGGGGAGAAAGATGGAAAATGACTTGCAGAGAGCGGTTTGTGTCCTTAAATGTTTGACACTGATTTTGTTTCCATATACTCGAGGTCATGGAAAAGATTAAAAATCTAACTTTTTTCAAGAGAAATCAGCGTTAAGGCGGTGTGTTTCCTGCGTGAAGCCAGTTACCAAACTGTACCAAAGTGGGGTTGCTTGTCTGGAATGTCCCCAGCTCCTAGGGAAAGAGCTCAGCCTCAGGTGGAGACACTGATTTAGCAGCATTCAGGTCAGCAACCTAAAATAAAGGGTGAATCTGGCGGTGTGTTTAAAAACAAGTAATAAAAGTATTTTCTCCATCCTCCCTAGGCTTTTCTTTGCACTGTCTGCAGTACAGAATTTCCTTTTTTATTTTTTTTTCTCCCACTTGAGTTAGATACTTTTAAAATTAAAAATTAAAAAGTCTAGAACAGGGAAATGCTAGAAATATAATGGGTCTGTTCTGCACAGTGTGATTTTAGGTGTTAGGTATCTTAATATCTGGAGAAGAAAAGTGTTCAATTTTTAAAGAGTTTTATAAGAGGTGACAATACTAACATGCTTGGAGGAAGGGAGAAGGGAGAGTTTTCCTTAATCCTGAGCAATTTGCGCATATTTTTGCATAGGTACAAATAATTTGTTGCCATCGGTTCTGTCAATTCCTGAACTTGAAGGCAGCAGCAGAAAGAGCCCCTCTGGGCTTGGGCCAGCTCTCTGCAGAGGGCAAATTCTACCTGTAAGCTGCAAATTCACCAGGCTTCGTTTCTGTCTTCGTGGAGACTTGATGGGGTTTCAGAAAGAAAAGCATTCAGTTACGTCCCACTTGCTGCTTTAGTTTCAGGCTGCTTCCTCCTACCTGGGGGAAAGCAAAGAGGGGTGAGAGGAGGACCTTCGGCTCTTTACTACCACTTGTTCTGCTTTACACAGGTTATTTTCTTGGCAAGGTCACGGTTTCCATGAAGGGCACGGTTTTGGGAGGTCTTCAGGCGAACTTCTGTATTTCTGTTGTGTGGTCTGGTGCCAGTCGTTTTTGCAACGAGAGCGCTTTGTGATGAAAAATGCCTGGCACTGATCACCCTAGGACAGAAAGTCAGGCGTAAGTTTAAAAAAAATCCCTTTCTTGTCTTCTACGTGGCAAATGTAAGTCAAAGCATGGGAGAATTTGAGTTAGAAATAGCTTGTGGGGTCTGTTCTTTCGGGATTCTTAATTTCAGGAGAAAACACTAGCCACTCTTCTAAATTTTCATGCTCCCATAAACACTGGTTTCAGCAGAATACTTCTGAGTTACCGTGTTCTTTTCTTAAGATGTGTCTGATAACCCTAGATAACCTCAACTTTTAAAAACCAAAAAGAACCCCAAATGGCAGGAGGTTCATCTCCTGTTTGGTCACTGTTACGATTATTTGGCAGGTAACTTTAAATAGAGAAAAGCTTGTGAACAAAATGCTGCAGCTAAAAGAAAAAGAAAAAGAAAACTGAATTTGAAAATGTCTGAGATTTTTTATAATAAATGTTTGTCATTCAACTGTCCCCCAAAAATAACTTGAATTTATTTCCCAGAAGTCAGCTATGAAATTGAAACCTTCCTCGGCTTGGTGCAGAAGACAGCCCGTACGTTTCATGTTCCCTCTGCTCCCCTCCCACTGTTGAGCCTTTCAAAAAACTTCAGGGTTTATGCTGAGGCTGTCAAGTACAACTAATATCCTATTTTTTTTTCTTTTTGTTTACTCGATTGATCCGAGCATTAATTACAGAGTTAAGAAAGAAGCAGGTGTTGAAAACCATTCACATAAATTGTATTTTTAAGAGCATGGTAATGAAACTTCATATTGAATGTAGCCTTTCTGTTTGTTCTTGACAGCAAACAGCTGTGAGAAGCCTGGGGTTCCGCAGCTCTGAAGCGTTCGAGTGTCATGATGCTGGTGCAGCTGGAAAAAATCTTAGACTTAATTTCTGAGCTGTCGGAATTGTCATGATTTTAGCGGTGGTGTTGGCCAACTTGTTTCAAGTGGAGTTAAACCATGGCTAACACTTGACAATGGTTGCGGGACACATTTGGGGAAATGTTTTAGGAATCAGCAGAGTTTGGGCTATGAGGGTTTCATCCCTGCATTGTTATTGAAGAAAAAACACATGTGAAGCCAGGCATGGCAGCATCATCAATTCATGTGCTGTTTCATGTTTTAAAAATAATGAAGGATTTGAAAAATATTATTCTACTTAGCATGCTAAAGAGAATTTGTGACAGAAATTAACAAAAAAGGTGAAGTGCCCCTGGTGGTGATCCATCCATCTCTGAATGACTTTGCAGTTCCCATATGCCTGCTAAACTTGCAGTACTTCTGTTTGCTTTTGTCGTAACACCAACACTGATGTTAAATGTAGAGAATTTGATAATATATATAGTGTTTTTACCTTTTTAAGCAAGCATTTGAAATCCGAGTAAGAAATACATGTAGAAGCACGGGGGTGTTCTGTGTTGTAGTTGCTGGGATTAAAAATAAATAAATAAATAAATAATGTATATGCTAAATGAGAAACAGTCTTTGAAAACTATGGATACTGATGCTTTAAGGTTTAAGAAGTAGGCACTGGCTTCCCAGTTGGGTGATGGGGAACGCGATGGGGCTGAGAGCGAGATGCAGAGGGCCTGGCAGCGTGGCAGCTCGGGGCTTTGGGAGGCCGCTTGGAAGAAGATACACCCAAGAGTTGGGTTTCCAGCCATCGCTTCTCCCTGTCTCTTCTGAAGTGTGCTGTGCTTCGGGGTTTTTACTCGCCTGACTTTAGCGGGGCTCCCAGTCCGCCTGAGCACGAGGAGGGAGGTTGCTGCTCATCCACGGGGCTTTCGGGTCACAAGGGGAACGCACACGTTGCTCAGACCATTCCCGGCCCAGGACAGGCTGCTGAAACGCCAATGTTATTCAGATTTTCAGGATTTCTGACTGACTGCTTAGTCCATGAAGGAAAAGATGTGCTTTACTAATCCAAAGAATAAGTCTTACTGGATTTATGGCAGTTCCTAATTTTCCCTCCTGTTCGTAAAATGTAAATAAGCTCAGGTCTTGCTTTGTCTTTCCTGGCATTTTTGCCTCATGATGCGCTGATGGATGTGCTGGGAAGAAGCCCAAAATCCTCTCCTGCCCCTTCTCCGTCCTTGCATGACTGCACCCCGTGGCTGCTGATGCTTCGTGAAGGGGAAATTACAGCTCCCAAGCCTGACATTGTAGACATAACTGAGAAGATTAACTTTTACAGTTGTGACTGAAAATGCCTACTTCTCCTCGCGTGTGGAAGTTCGCGTAAATATTTTGCAATCTGGGAAGATTTAAGAAAATCCCAAATCGAGTAAATAACTCTTAAGCAAAACCCAGCTCATAATTGAAAACAACTTGCTGGAGAGTTCTGGTATTGCTTTACATTTAAAAGAAGGTAGGTGCTATAAGTCTGTGTGCTTTCATTTACCCATTAAAAGCTGCATTTGGGCCATTTAAGAATTCCTGTGTAACCAAAGCAGGGTAGGCTACCGTACGTAGTCAAACCATGGGAAGGCTTTAAAACTCTGCTAGTAAAATACCAGCGTAAATATCACCGCAGACACCTGCATTACTGTGATTTGCATGTGATTTTTTGTTTTCTATATAATTCTTACGACTACCTGCAAGATTTGACAGATAACACAGTCCACCAGAGATAGTGGGTAATTTTTTTTTTGTTTGCTTTCTCTGTTTTCTCTCCCTTCCTGAAAGTTCGAGCAGGTTAATTTGTTAAACTAAGTAAAGTATTAGTGAAAGGGCTGGGTTTTCTGAGCACTGGCAGAGGTCATCCCCTTGTCATCCTGTCCCCAGCTGGCTCAGGTACCGGCTGATCTCTCTGCTGAGCTGGTTTGATGTGCTAAAGTCAACAAAAATCTGACCTCACCTACAAATCTGTGTGTACTCGAACAGATTGGGTAGGGCCATCACAGACACAGAGCTGTGTGTGTTGCACGGGGATTGATCTTGAATACACAATTGCATACAGTTTTGGCTAAGACCAAGAAGGCTTGTGGCTAAAGGGCAAGTAAATTATATGAAGGGTACGTGACTGGCTGCAAGTTCCTGATCCTAAATACCATTTGGACACAGGAGAGAACCTATGTGGTGTAGATGCAAATCTCTGTGTCCGTAGAGCACCCCAGAAAGGTCCTTCCGTGCCTTTGTGGAATCTACGCCTTAGTTTCAATTTAAATACAAGTAGTAGACTATTTCTTTTTTAATGTTGTGTGACCAGTGTACTCAGAAATTTATGCTCAGTCCTTGTCATCCTTTTTCTGTCAGCTGGGAAGAGTTTTTTTTGTTTCAGGCTGAAGTAATCAGTCTAGTATCCTGCTTCTTACAGTAGTCAGTAGGAAATATATAGGGAAGGGAATAACAATAACCAGTGTTTTATGGTCGTTCCTTAATGCCCTTCCCAGAATCTGCAGCTCAGAGTCTCTTTGAGCCCAATGGGACATCCTTGAGTTTAAAAGCTCGTTACGGAGGTATTTATTGATTTTTCTTCCTTGCATCTGTCCAATTACTTTCTGAACCTGTACAATTTTGGAACTCATTCCCATAAGTTACCGTGTTACTGTGATGCCAGGACCAGGGGTGAGCTTGGGACTGTGTTACGTTTGATGCTGTGCAAAAAAGAAAGGTGCTTTAGCTTCTGAAAATGCTTTTCATTGAACTGTGAGGCAGAGGTTGCAGTGGTTTGCACAGACACCCTGAAAGGCTGGTAAGAAAGTGGCTAAATAACGTGATTTTGTGAGAATTTAGCCCTTCTCGTTGGCTGAAGAAGCAGTGTCAAAGAAAACTTGAAGAGTATTTCAGCAGTTTTCCAAACAGAGGATGGTGGCTGCCAGCTGCCAGCAGCCATGGAGCTTTCAGGGGTAAATGTGAGAGGGCAGCAGCCGGTATGAGGGTAACCCAGGCAAAAAGTAAAAGTGAAAGCAAGCAATTTGTGGTGAATGCTGTGGAGCAAGAGCCATGAGGGGTGCAAAGAAAGGGCAATGTGTTAAAGGTGGCATATGTGTGTGGTCAGTAGGATGAGCGAGAGGGACTTGAGCGGAGTAAATTGTGAGTCTGTTTGTTTGTTTCGGCATGTGCTGAGGGTAACGGGAGATGTCATTGCCAGGTAGGCCATGGAAATGCTCGGGGAGCTTGAAGAGATGAGGCTGGGTCTAAGGTTCCCTGTAAGAGGCAGCCTAACCGTGGAGACCTCACTTGACGTAATGATGCCAAAATAAAAGGGCCACGTGTATTTCTGATGGTTTACTAACTGGTGTCTAGAAAACAAGAAAAAACAAAACATTTTGTATGTACTTTTCTAGTTCTAGGTCAAATGATTAGTTCTGTGACAAGACAGCATGACACTTTGAAGTATGCCAGAACCCCTGATGCCGCAACAGAGGCTGGGAATATTAATGGCCAAATCTAGGTGAGTGATGTGAACGTTGTCGGCTTCCTGCTTGTTTCGTTTCTTCCTCATTGCCTTAGTTCCCATCTCATCTTTGAAGTAGCACGATGGTTCTTGGTATTCCAAAATATTAATATTAACATATTGGGTATGAAATAACAAGTGTCTGTGATTAATGTTGATTACATCCCTTTTCTTTGTCTTTCTTGAGACATAGTAGCTATATTTTAGACTTCTTCATATATTACATCTTTTTATTTGCAGCTCTATATACTTCTCCCAAACTACTTTGCAGTTAATTTTTTTATTGCCTATTCAGTTTACTATTGATTTACCTTTATGGTGAGTGCAATGGATGTCACGTTACTGTCACAGTGTGCTGCTATTTAGTTCTATTTCTGCTTTCTCATAAGGTTTTGAGAAATTTAAAACTGGGCTTTATTAAGTGTGAGCATCTGTGCTTGAAGGCTAGTAAATGCTTCTGTTTGGCAATTTAGTGCTTTAGGGACCAGAGCTTGAAAACCTTTGCTGCAAATTTGTATTGCATTTGTTGTTAATCTGCACTGCAGCTGTTTCACACGTTGCTCCTTTTAGCAGTGTAATCTCAGAATAAATTGGGCATCATCAGTCGAGTGACAAGACCAACATCTGAACATCTACATAGTGAGGCAAAGTGGGGTGCCAGGGTAGGAAACTAGTTACAGAAGATGTTCTGTATCTTCCTTTCTGAACAGAACGGGCAGAAGGCTTCAGCAAAGAAATGAGTAGTTAGTCTAATAACAAGATACCTGTATGGAGACTGTTGGAAGCAGTCTGTAATTGAGAGGTTGATCGGACTGATTAAGAAAATTGAAGGCTTCTCTTCACTGTGCAAGAACAACCAACCAGTTGTGTGTAGCACAGCTTCTTTCTGTTGTAGTAGAAGCAAACAACAACCTAGTTCGCTGTTGGGTTGGGAAAAAAGCTCTGTCAAATTAATGCGCGTTTTTACACTATGGCCAGGAATGACATCAGAGAATCCATTGAGTTTTGACAACGTCGGGCTGTCTGCCTCTTTGTTACTGGATTAATCTAAGCCACGTTGTCAGCCTTTCTGTTAAGTTCTTCATTTCACCTCTGCAGGGCTTTGGTGGCCACTGACAGACGTCTGCAGTCTCTAGGGTAGCAATATCGCTTTTGCGTGGCCTGTCTGGTCCAGCATAGTTAGCTGAACTTCGCGGTATGCCTTGCACCTTATTTTTCAGCAGGATAAAGTGCTAAGTGGATACTGCTGTTGCACACTAACACAAATGCCTGGCTAGAAAGTGAGTCCCAGTTTTCCTAAGATGCAATCTGATTTTCCCAATCTGTCAGAAGAAGTTCTGCCCTGCTTCTTCTTGACTCCAAATGCCATACCTGTTGTTGCTTACTAGCTCTCTTCCAAGATTTTGACCCGCTTTTCATTTGTGTAGTGGAAATTGTAGTTCTTATCCAATATACAGCTTGTGTAAATGGGTAAGTTTCCTTTTATCTGACCTTCTTAAGAGTTTAAGATTGATCTGTAGTGAGGTGGTAGGAGAAGAAAGTTGTGAGGCTTGGTTCTGTAACACTTTTATCTTATTGCTCTGTGAAAGCTTTACCATACATACAATTTTTTTTTTCAGTTAGAATACCAAGAATATAAAATATTATTTTTCTTAATTTAGCCATGGAGTTAGTTGAGTTATTATGTTGTTTTTAACAAGTAAGTAAGCTGCATAACATAATCTAATCCAAAGGTAACATAATAGGAATTTAAAAAGTTAGTGTTAAAATATTTGTGTTGATCATGGAGCTTTGTTTCCCTTGCCTTTCGTTAGTTGTATGTGCTTTGCTACATGGGAAGTGCTTCAAACTGTGAGCACAGAAGCTGAGCAGAGGGCTGCCTCCAGGCCCCGCGTGCCTCCACCCCCTATTGAATGTGGGCGCTGGAGCTGCCCAAAGCAGGGCAGCTTTTCAGGATTGCCCTGCGGGCTCTTTGTGTTGCCTCTGCCTGGTAACCTGCAGCCCTGGGCTGGGACAGGAGTCAGCCAGGGCTGTGCTCAGCAGCAGGCTGGAGAGTGCTCGTTTAGGTGGAACTGGGATCCAGGTAGTGCCTTCCATAAAGACCTTGGTTTAGGAGAGAGAATTGCAACCAATGCATTTGTTCTTTCCTTTTCTTTTTTTATTTCCCTCAAATGCTACTACGGGAATTAAGGTGAGAGGCTCAATCAAGTTCAGTGGGTCTGTTTGGTAGTGACATCGAGTGGAATTGTTGGTAGGTCTTCCAGGGCTTTGTGCAGTTACTTCTCAATGCCAAATCTAACACAGCTCTTAGATATTATTTTTTATTATTTCTGACTGCAAAATTCATCATGAAAATTTGTAATCCAGGAAGAATTTGTATTGTGTTGTTCTGTTGATGATGCTCTATTTTTACTTCAACTAAGTGATCACCGTGTTTGGTTGTGGTTTGCTTTTTTCTTTTTAATTTAGAGATCACATGGTCTTCTAAAGAAGTCATGGGTAGCTGTTGTAGCTGTCCAGATAAAGAAACTGTCCCAGATAACCATCGAAACAAGTTTAAGGTAAGCACCTGGTGTGGTATGCCGTGAATTATTTTGTTGCTTTCTTGCGGGGTAAGTCTGTGATGGAAAATACTTAAACGAAAATAGGGAGAGAATTACCCAATGGTTAAACCATTACAGACCTGCAGGTGTCTGGCTGCAGGTCTCTCTTTTTTTTCCCCTTGAGACTCCTTTCTTACTGGCAGTGACAGGAATTCTTTAGACAGGCTGGGTTTTGTCATGACAGTTTCAATCTTCAGGTGGGAGAAGCAGCCCCATGTTTTTGGTCTGTCCCAGTTTCAGCTGGGGGCACAATTAAATGCTGTTACCTCTGGGAGGTTTGGGACCATATGAGGGGGTCACAGGCATAATGGAAGAGCTGCTGGAGAGCTGTGGCTATGAACCTGGAGGTGGGGTCAGCAATGGAAGACTTCAGGACCGCTGATTTTAGTTGAAGGTCACTGTTGATTATATCATTTTGGAGAACTTTTTTTCCTTTACTTGAATAAACTTCATTTCTATACGTGCTTCTGTCCCTTATACCCCTGGAATTTATAAGCTTGTGAACACTTGTTCCTGTGCTTAACGTGAAGCTGCTGAAGACAGTGCCTTTAAGTAAACATACCTTTGCGTAGTCACACAGCTCAGCTCTGCTTCTGTGCTCCAAACTGTCTCCATGAGCTGGCAAAGGAATGCAACGCTTCCATAGTGAAAAATGATTCATGCACTGCCTGAGGGCAACCCTGAAATGAGCTTGAAAACCATGGGAAATTCTGGAAATATTTAATATTATCAGTACAAAGAGCTGAAGGATAAAATATTTTCGTGTTCTTGCTTTTGATGCGTTTGACTTAGCTTTATGCAGCCAGTTCCTCCTTTTCTCCTCGTAGCATCTCTCTATTGTTCGTGTGGGTCTCTGATTGAGCAGCAGGGGGGAGAAGATGAAAGAATGTAGTTTGCAAAATGAAGACATTTGGCATAGGCTTCAGTGACAGATGAAACTATTCTTAATTCTTTTTAAATGACTAGTTTTCAAGTTGAAAACGGCTCTTTAAGGAGTAAAATTAATTGATACCATAGGGAAGCTCTTTTTGTAGCCTTTTTATTGAGTAAGAAGGAATCCCACTGAAAGCAGCGTTGTGAGATAAAACGCATCTGGGGGAAAATACGTCAGGATTCCTTAAGGGATGCAGAAGACCTCCAACTGGTGTAAAGGCAGAAGGAATAAGAGTATAAGCTTTATATGCATCATGTTTTCACACAAGATAACCACAGGGTATTTGAATTATTTGTTGACATTAAAAAGGCAGGAAAAAAAATCCAGACCAGTCTGGCGATTCAGCACAGTGCAAGGCCCTACAGGTATGTGAGGGTAGCTTTATCTTAGAGACCCGTCTCCTTTTTCATTCCTTTTCCCAACTGTAAGTGGGGTTATATGACAAAGCAAATAATCTTTTTTGAAACAGTGCTCTGAACGATTTCATTATCTGGGGTATGCCTTATCTGTGTGGAAATACTAGAATATGTACATACAGTCAGCTTTAAAAAATCATTACACTTACAAATCTCTTATTTTAAATATCACCACGGATTTTGCAATGATGTTATTTAGTCTCACTCACTGCTGTTAAATATGTATTATTTTAATTCTGGGCTGGAGGAGCAAAGGAACTGGTTTGGTGAGGTTTTTTTAAACTTTTACCTCAAGGATCATAACTCCTATGATGGAGCAGACGGGAGTGCATTAGTGAAACATTAAGATCACAGTAGTAGTACTGGTGCTCAAAAGAATGCTTACCTGATGCTGTTGAACTTCCTTTTTGCAGGTTATTAACGTGGATGATGATGGTAATGAGCTGGGTTCTGGCATAATGGAACTTACAGATACAGAACTAATTTTGTACACCCGCAAAAGGGACTCTGTAAAATGGCACTACCTCTGTCTCCGTCGCTATGGCTATGACTCAAATCTTTTCTCTTTTGAAAGTGGTCGAAGGTGTCAAACTGGACAAGGTATGTGGAATTTTTGTATACAAAGATGTTTAGAAAGTAATTCGATGTTGGGAGATTTGTTTATTAATTTATTTAATGTGGACTTCCTTGACCATTGGCAAGGGTTATAAAAGATGTAGTTTTATATATGAATGCAGGTTCTGGAAAAAAGTAAGTTGGATGGTCTTATGGCAAAATGAGGGTTTGAGTTGCTTATAGATTTTGATCTGGAGTATTCCGTGGCTGTATGTGTTAATAGTTCTGGTCAACTCAGAGAGTGGTTTTGACAGGGAAATTCTTCCATCTAA
Source organism: Anas acuta (assembly GCF_963932015.1). NCBI lineage: Eukaryota > Metazoa > Chordata > Aves > Anseriformes > Anatidae > Anas > Anas acuta. The sequence goes on along the minus strand of NC_088979.1, from coordinate 167,565,001 downwards.
GAGGTTGACTTGACTTTCAAGGAAGGGTGGTGAAACCTGAAACTATGGGGGAATCTTCTCAGAATTCAGAGTTTTTGCTATTTTTACATTTTTAAGAGACTAGAGCGCTGGAATGAACTGGATATCCCTACCTACTTACGGTCTTCACTAACACACTTGTTTCAACCTCTTCCTGAAACAAACACTGCTGATTTATTTCAAGGACATCATTCTCAAATTTTTACAAATTTTTATATTCAGAATGCAGACTCCAGCTATGCTTAGTTACTTTCTGTGTGGCTTTAATCAGAAGGACAGCTACCTTTCCAGTTGCCAGGTCATCCCTTGCCTTGGCTAAGAGGCTTTTCAATCTCTATTCACCACAGCAGTCCCCGGTGGTGCAACAACTGTATTGGTTGAGCTCTGTGCCTCATTTTCCATCTTCCTGTCATGATGCAGCTCTATGTACCTGACATTCTTATGTATTGGTATGTTGTGAAATTCAGTTGTGTTTTTATTTTCTTACAGATTTTTAGCATGTACTAGTTTTTTTTTATAAATAACAATATTTGCAATTACAAAATATTTTTTAACTTCACTGTAAAAAATCAGGAACATGAAATAACTTGATCATAAACAAATTTGGTCAATCTTCACTGTCCAAGCAGAAGTAAGGGCAGGTAGTTATTTTACAAGAAGAATTAAGAAAGCATTCTTGATTCAGCTGCTAATAAGAAATAGAGATGTTTTCAATGTTACAGTCTACTGCATATTAAACTAAATTTTCTGACTTCTAGGGAGAAGATCATGATCTTTTGTTTTGAAAAAAAACACACTGATTTTTGCAGGTTTAATTTACTGTTTCTTTTAAATGTGTAAAATAAATACTAATAAAATTAAATTGAAAAGACAATTTTGAAGGTTCTTTTCCACAGCCAGGATTTCCCATTGACTCTAATTGACATCTCCACCTCTCTCCTAATTTCCTTTTTTTTTTTTTTAAATAGAGAAGATTAAGCAGACTGTGTGAGCAGCAACCCTTTCTTCCCTCTTTTGTTTCTTGCCTTCCTTACGTAATATTAAATACTGTGAATATTGAGAAAAAAGAAATTGGCAAAAAATGTTCTCTCTGCTGCCGTTTTGCAATGGAGCATTGTTCCTGAGACCTACACTAGTATTTGTGGGCACAGTTGCAAAACTTCATCTTCAGCTGGTCAGACGACCAAGAAGTTTTTCATTTGAGAATATCCTGAATAATGCCCTACAACTGATTGGAATTAATCAGTATTCTTGTTTGTAGTTTTCCACTTAATCTCAGATGTTATATATTGATATATTGTCAGAATGCACTGGTGGTAAAACACAGAGTTTGTGCGACGTATTGAAATCTTGAAGATACGTTTTGGAAGCACAGCTAATAGATAATTCAGGATAGAGAAATTCGGGGAATTACTGTTTCCATGCTATATACACCACAGATTATATTGTGTTTATTGCAAATGTATTTAATAAAAAATCAAGGTTCCACGAAGTTACTTTTGCTTGCACTTTTAGTGCCAATTCAGTTTGCCTCGTATTTTAAAGAATTAGCAATTTGGAAGCTGAAGCTCTCTTTTAAAGAGAGGGGACATAGGCAGCTAGGAGTTTTTTTTTTTTTTTTTTTTTTTTTTTTAATAAAGGTTTAAAGGTTTAAGGATCCAGTGTGAGTTTCTGGACATACAGGAAAAATTAAATATAGGCTATTGTACTTGAGCTGGATTATTGGTTAGGTAAAAGTAGTAGAAGCAGCTCTACAGCTGCTGTGTTGCAAGCATGAAGCTTGCACCAGCCGAATATCAGTTGTTGATCATCATTCCTCATTTGTTGTTCCCAGCTAGGTTTTGTGAGCTTCTGCCATGTAGAGTGTTTCTGATAATTCTGATCTTTCTCAGTTCTGTGTCCATAAATAAAGTGATGATAGTAATTGCCAGCATATTGACATAATTGCATTTACAGAAATAGCATTATAGGTAGGTAGTTTTTAGTAAAGAGTGTAATTTTAAGACTGTGATACTCATTTTAAAAAACGAGCACCTGCACCCAAGTTTAACAAGCATGTCAACTTTAACTTCATGCTTTCAATGGAAGAATAATCCAAAGCTGCGACTTTGCTTGTGAGGGTAAGTTGGGGCGCTCCCTGCTGTTTAAAAGCAAAGTGGCACAATACACACTCCAAACACACGGTATTGCTGCTAACTTTGTGCTCTGTGTCTATCCTTTAGCCTAAGACAATTGGTTTGTTACTGTCTGTTTCACACAGTTTGTCTTACTAGCTTTTTAGTTTAATCTTTAAAAAACCAACCAAACAAAAAAACCTTTTGCACAGTGTTTGAATCCTTCTTTCCTGTTGTGCTGATGTCTTATTCTTATGGTAGTTTAACAGAAATCTGGCTTAAGAAATGTGACCTTGTAGCACCACAGTAATTTCAGTTAGTGTATTTTTTTAATTTAACAGGTACCCTTTTTATCCACTTAGACAAAAACGCAACTTGCTGTTTGTGTGTTTTTTTTTTTTTTTTTAATTATTATTACTTTATTCCTCATTTGGCCTTCAGAACTTACTTTTGGTTTTAACTGAACCAATTTTCTGTTCCAATTTAACTTTTGGTGCATGGGAAAATTATTCTATCAGATAAACACTTGGAAGGGTCTCGCTGTATTTGTATGTGTTCTGTACAATAAAGATTTCTTAACTTTTTTGCTTCTTCAACAGGTATTCGTTACGTGGATTCCAGTTTTATTACGTGAAAGCTATATGTATTCTAAGGCATGTTTCTTACAAAGGATTTTGATTTTTTTTCTTGTGTATTTATAGGAATCTTTGCCTTTAAATGTGCCCGTGCAGAAGAGCTATTTAATATGTTGCAAGAGATAATGCAGAATAATAGCATAAATGTGGTAGAAGAACCAGTAGTAGAAAGGAATAACCATCAAACTGAGTTGGAAGCTCCAAGAACCCCTCGAACGCCTACCAGTAAGTATGGTTATACTGTCAAATGACAAACCTGCATTTAATATGGTACTTAGCTTTAAAATAGACTTTTTTTTTTTAATTACTTAAAGATTTAATGCAAATTAAATGCTATTTTCAGCTAGGAGGTTAATTACCAGCAATGAATTCTTTTGAGGTACTTGCTGAGGATTCGCTTTCCAGAATCTCAAGTCCTGGGAGCAAAATGTTTGTAGACAAGTTCTTCAGCTTTAAGGAGTAAGCTTTGGGAACTTAGTTTTTGCACAAGAGCACTGTTTAACCATATACTTAATTCAGTTGTTTTATTATACATCATCATATTTTACTTCTAGCATTTCTGAGAAATTTTACTATTAGGCAGTGCTCCAACCTTTTTGTTAGGAAAAAGGTCATGGTAACATCACATCTACAGGGGATTTGAAATCTTTTGCTGTGGATATGGATGGATAGAGTGAAGTCTTATCAAAACTGCTGGGAGATTTTAGGTTATCCCAGGCAGATACCAAGAGATCTGACACTAGAAATTGCATATTGTTGATGAGTTCAGAGAAATAGAAGCTTAAATAAAGAAGTCATCATCTGTCCATTTCCCCCCCACCCCTTTTTAAAGGGGCATTTGTTGTTAATGGTAGCAAAAGGAGCTGGACAGGGAGTTTATTGAGAAAGCTGTGGTTATACACCTAGACTTCAGTGGTTACTTCAGACGTGTTTCCCCTTAAATACTGGGATGCTCTACTCGGCAGTTTGCTTTCTCTAACCCCCATACTCCCCCCCAGCAAAATTGTCTTGTGAATATTTAAACTGTTTTACATATTTTGACTTCTTGTGAAAATTGAAGATAAATACATAAAACATACTACTCATATACAGTAAAATGTTCAATTTTAATATGGTTTTGCTTATTTTCTACTCGAATCAGCTCCTGGGTTCAATGCACAAAGTTTACCTAACGGCTATCCCAGATACCCATCTTTTGGAGATGCTTCATCACATCCTTCCAGCAGGCATCCTTCTGTCGGAAGTGCACGCCTCCCCTCTGTCGGTGAAGAATCAACACATCCTCTACTTGTAGCAGAGGAACAAGTGGGTATATTCTCCCCCACGCACCCCCCAATTCAGGCTCAACTTCAGTTCAGGGTTTTTCACTGTGAATTCCGTAGCCTTGTGTTTTCATTTTTGTGTTTTTCAGAGTTAGGTATAATGTATTTCTACCACACCTGAGCTACTACTTAGAAAAAGTACTTGTTTTGCCTCTTTATGATGCTTGGTAGGACAGATCACTGAGGAAGCATAACTACTTAAAATTTTTGTACTTACTATGTCTTCATTTGTATATAAATATATTTCCCTATGCTCTTTTCAAAAATTTCAGAAGCTAATTTTAAATACCTAAGTTGGACTTTACAATGAGAGATCTTGGTCAAAAACTTATTTACGTGCAAGTCTTCTATTTGGCAAATCATGGAAAAATGAGGTTAAAAGCAACCTCTACAGTTCTCTAGGTCCACTTTTGAAGTGAGAGGAGAGGCTGCACAGAGCCTTGTTTGTCATGCTTTGAATAGTACAAGCAAGGCGATCCTACAGCATCTCTGAGCTGTGTTCCTGCATTTAACCACCTGTATTCTGAAAGCATTTTTCCCTAATATGTAATCACTTTTTTTCCTGTTACAGCTGGTGTCTATTGCCCCTTATCCTTCTGGTGAACATCTCCAGAAAGGGTCTGGCTCTATCTTCTCTTTAACTGTCTAAAAGTAGTTGAAAGTGACTATTAAATTGCTTCTTAATCTTCTCTTCCGACTGAAGAGAGTTGTCTCTCTCAGCTTCTCCTTGTATATCACTTGTTCCAGCCCCTCTGGACTCGCTCCAGTACGATGATGTTTTTCCTGTACTCGGAGCCCATTACTCCAGATTCAGTATCAGCAGTTCTGAATTGAGGATAATTACCACTTTCCTTAACCTACTGGCTGTGCTATTACTGACAAAAACCAGTTGGCATTTGGTATTCCTTGATGCAAAGACCCACTGCTGGCTCACCTTCAGCCTGGATCCCTGGTGCTCTTCTGCAAGGCTGTTTTCAAGTCAGTTGGTGCCCAGCCTGTACTGTATTATTCTGTGCCGGGCTTTAAGGTTGCCTTGCTGAGCTCCATGAGGCTTATGTGAGGTCAGTTCTCCAGGCTGCTGAGATCCTCCTCAGCGGGAATCCCTACCAATCTGGGAAAACCCGAAAACTTTCTGAAGGTGTGTTCTATCTCATCCTTCCTGTTGCTGATGAAAACGTTAATCAAATTTAATAAAATGTAATCTGGCTTCAGAAGATTGTTACGCGTGACGAGAAACAGCATTGAAAGCCAGAGAAGGTAACAAAAACAGAGATCAGTGTAGAATTTTTTTGGAAGACATTTGGTAGAGGCCAGCACAGAAGAGTCCAGGTGTTGTTGCTGGAGTTACTGCAGAGTAAATCAGCTTAAAGAACCAGCGAGGAGTCAAGTAAGCTGTAAATAGCACTGCAGTTTGTAGAGCTTGAAGTTGTGAAGGCTGAATGAGTTCTGCTGTCAAATACTCTGCTATTCGTCTGTGCAGAGTTTAAGTGTGGAGATGCCATTCTTTACTGCAGCCTTTCCCTTTCAGCCTCATGTTGATCCACCATGGGAACTTGGAGGGATAAACCAGTGGTGTATCCCTCCCTGCCTTGGTGGCATCTGGTGTTAACTGCTTATTTTTAATCCCGAGTGCCACAGGTCACGTGGAAGTGTATGTTTTTGTTTAGCTTCTGGTGTTAAAGGCTGTTGGTTCCTAAAGAAAGAATGAACTGTTCTTCCAGCAGAGCCAACCTCTCTTCTCAGTGGTTGAGTGGTACACAGAAGGCGCGGTCCTGATTTTAAACGGGCAATAAATTTCCTTTGCAGCATGGAAGTTACAAAGACAGATTAAGCCAAAGCAAATCTGGAACTGTTGGTTGTTTTCATGGTAAGGGAGATCAAAGCAGAACTCTGCCTCACTGATTTCTCCAAGTGAGCTAATGAACTGAGTTTAAGAAACCAGGGTTGCCCTGACCAGAGCGGAGTTTGAATAGAACCTGGAAAGCAGCAACTAGAGCACAACTGAGATGAAAGATCAAATCAAAACAATCATTAATTTGAAATGTAAATGTTATTATTTTGTCTGTCTTGAATACTGCTAATTTTATTTAAAGTAACATTGACAAAAACAACAACAAAACCAAAAAAGAAAGGTGAGCACAGCTCAGTGAAATGTGAGAAAGAGGAGCTTTGCTCTAAAACAGTTGCCATTGTGATATTTGGTTCTCAGGTATTTTGATCAGAAAAGGGGGGAGTTGGGAAGGAATGAAATTAAGAAACGAAAATGTGCAACTAGAATATGAATTTTTTTTCTTCCTTTCAGGTGCACACTTACGTCAACACTACTGGGGTACAAGAGGAGAGAAAAAATCGATCAAGTGTGCATGCGCCACTGGAATCGAAGCTTTCAAACACTGAAACAACGAAAGTGAAAGAAGATCAGATTTGTACTGATGACAGAGATGCTCAGGTTCTCCTGGAGCCTGAAGGAGTCAAGTTTGTTTTAGGACCAACACCTGTTCAAAGGCAGTTAATGGAAAGAGAGAAACTGGAGCAACTTGGGAGAGACCAAGTTAGCGGCAGCAGCACAAACAACACTGAATGGGACACTGGATACGACAGTGATGAACGTAGAGAAACGCCATCTGGTAACAAATTGGTGTACGAAAATATAAATAGGCTATCAATCCCTAGTGCCTCAGGGGTCAGAAGAGGTCGTTTGACATCAACCAGTACCTCAGATACCCAGAACATTAACAACTCTGCTCAGAGGAGAACTGCGCTGTTGAACTATGAGAACTTGCCATCCTTGCCTCCTGTCTGGGAAGCCCGCAAGCTGAGTAGAGATGAAGATGACAGTTTAGGACCAAAGACCCCATCTTTGAATGGCTACCACAATAACCTAGATCCAATGCATAATTATGTCAATACGGAGAATGTAACAGTACCAGCAAGTGCTCATAAAATAGAATTTACACGACGTCGGGACTGTACCCCCACAGTCTTTAACTTTGACATTAGGCGTCCAAGTTTAGAACACAGGCAGCTCAACTATATACAGGTTGACTTGGAAGGTGGTAGTGACTCCGACAACCCTCAGACTCCAAAAACCCCCACCACTCCACTTCCGCAAACTCCAACCAGGCGCACAGAGCTGTATGCTGTGATAGACATTGAACGAACTGCTGCTATGTCAAGCTTGCAAAAAGCACTGCCCCGAGATGATGGTACTTCTAGGAAAACTAGACATAACAGTACTGACCTGCCTATGTGAGCCTGGGAAGCATTAAATCATTTGCACCTTTTGTGAAGTTTATAAAATTGAAGATGCAAGTACTTTGCATTTCTTAACACTAACGCCTTTTATAGACTAATAGAACTTTTTCTGCATATTTCATGTACTTGTCTAACTAAAGGGAATTAATGTAGAGCAAGTATTCATTTAGGTAACACTATTTCATTCTACAGTAGTAGTAATTACTGCATAGCAGCATCACCACCTTTCACAGTGCCTCTTTAAATTGATTAGAGTCTGAGTGACATGCCAGTTTTGAATTTATAAATATTCTGGTCTGGTGCCTATAGTCATTAATGGCATTTATAACAGTTTTTAAAGCCTCTTGATATGTGTGTTTATTAGCAGGTAAACCTAATCTTTCAAGATACATATCTACATTCATTCCTCATTGATGTGGCTCCTGAAATGTATGTAATTCATTAATTCACTCAGTTTGATGTACACCAGATATATTGGTTCATCTCAAGGGATATAAGCACCACACTTTTCTGTCGTTTTTCTTTTTTTTCAAAGACCACGTGGGTAAGAAGGCATCTAATTCCCGATAGTTTTAAGTTGTGTGATGTTTAAGAGGTCACATCGAAGTTTGTTGATCAACGTTATGAACACATCTAATCCCAGCCTTAAGCTACTTCAGCTAGAAGAGAATTCCAAGTGGCATATCAAGTTCCCTGTGAAATCAGACAGAATTTTAATCTCATTAGGGTTTTTTTTGTGAAGGAATTCACAGGTTGGCTATATGAATTAAGGCTCTTTTGTCATTTCTTAGTTCAGTGTGCCTTCCTTTCTTTGCATTTGTGCTTCTTTTTATCTGTTCCGTAACGTCTTAAGAGTCAAAATTTTGTACATAGCTTTAATTATTGTTCAGGGTTGTGTATGTGTTTGTCTTACTCTCTGCATTTGACAAAGAAAGACTCTTGAAGGTCAAATGTTTGTCTTTGTCCAGTGTTCTACTTTTTTTATGCCTGACGGAAATATCCCAGCTCTCCAGCAGCATGCATTATTGCACAACTGGAAAGGTTTATTATGCAGTCATTGTCTTCCTCTGAAGCATCAGACACAGGTTACACGGGAGGCAGGGTACTGGACTTGATAGTTCTTCATAGAAAATTGCACATTCTAGCAATGTGCATCCATAGTTGATAGTATACTTTAATTTAGAAAGAGATGTAGTAAATTATCTGAAGGTAGTATTATCTATGAACATACTTCTTTTGCAGTTGGTGAACTTGGTTACAATAATAGCTGCTCAGTGTTACAGGTACATCCAGGTAGAATGTCGTTTGAGTACGCCAGACGCACCCTTAGCAGAACTTTTTTCTTTTTTTTTTTTTATACTCTGAATAATTTTAGAATTCTGGCAGTATTGCAGGTGCACCTTGGTACTGGCAGCAGAAGAGATTACTCTTGAGCCTGTGATTGCAAAGGAACTGACACTTGTGAACTGGTGCGATGTAAAATAACCCTTGAACTGTGTGAGGAAAAACATGCAAGAAAAGCCATCTGAAGATCTGGAAAAGAAATAAGGGTCTTCATGCAATATTTAAATTTAAGTTTTATTAAATATATATATATATATATATTTTCAGGTTTTTAAATTGGAGTGTATCCCTGTTCCTTTGTTAACGTTTTCTCTGTGCTTCTCTCAATTTAGTAGTGGCAGCAGTGGTAGCACCTGAAGTCCGTGTTTCTTGCCACATGGTTAAGGGATATCAGGCAGCCTTTTAACTCTGAAAAACTTTACAGACTGCATGGTACTGAAATACCAGATGCACAAAGAACAGAATTTACAGAAGTAAGAGATGGGAGTTGTTGAGACCATTACGAGGAACTTAAATGAGACAAATAATAATAACTCATTAATGATCTCACTGTCAACCTATGCATACTCATGTGATAGACTTGTTGACTTGTGGGGAGAACTTGGTACTCAAGGAGGTAAAGGCTACCGTGTAGGTAGAGATCTTTACAGGTCTGCAGTGTTAATGCTCCTTCACATCTTTGCCATTGCTTCGCCTTATGCCAAGGAAGTCTTGTACTGAAGAGAAATTACCAGGTGTTGCAAAATATTTACCAGCTGATGATACTGGTGTGATTCTTGCTCTTAGTTTAAGAACATGAATTCAAGTTCACTTAAACATGCGAGCCAGCCTAATGCTTCAACATGTGTTTTGAGGCAAATGTGTTTGATCTAGCTAGCTGCCTAGAAATATTTGGTCCTCATCTGTATAGTACAGGTGTCTCATGAATACTGGTTAACTGAACCCTTAAAACATTCCTGTGAGGCAGGGAGATAATAGTCTTAATTGATAAATAGGGAAACAGAGGATGGATCTTAAGTGGCTCACCAGAATTAAAGGAAACATATCCCCCTTTAGTTCTGGTGCACTGTCCCATACATGTATCCTGAATAGTCTCAGATACAAGAGATGGTCTGAGTAAATTTTTTCTTTTTTATATTGCAAGTTTCATGATACATCATTTCGGCCCTTTTCTTAGCTGTGGCCCCCAGAATTCAGAACATCTTGAGGTTTCATCTTCCGTGATTTCTGAATGCATAGTCTTGGCATTTTTATTAATATTCTAAATGAAATATGCACCAAGAAAAATTAAGCAAAAACCTTCTGTAGCCTTAATTGTATTAACCAATCTGGTACCATATTTTCTAGGACTTTTTTTTTTTTAAACCCTCTGTTACTCTACAGACAGGATAATGCTTTCTTGTTGCAAACACACTGGTTAGTCCCTGTTACCTGCACTGCTCATCTTTAGCATTCTTTTTTATTTCTTTATGTTATGCCCCTTGAAGTAGATGTAGTTGCAATGCACTTTACCCTTTGAGACTTGGTAAATATTTTTTCAGTTCAGTCTCTTTAAAGGTTGTGATTTTAGATTTAGCTTCTGTAATCTACAGTTCAGTTTTCAGCTGAAATCTCACTACAGTATTTGATCATGTTTGTATTTTGGACCCACAGGTGTACAGACTGAGAAACAAATATGTAACAAATTTCTTTAGTAACTGGGATATGTTAAGTTTCCATACACTAGCTCCTGCAAAAATGGCAACATCGCCTTCAGGTCTGCCGTTCATCCATAGCATGCAACTGGCTGCTACAAGCATATTGGACAAAGAAAAGCCTTTAGTTATAGATATTCCTTCAGTGCAATGATTTGTGAAAGACATACATTGGACTCTTATCCTTTTTAAGAAGGAAATTGAATTGATAAAAAAAAAAAACAAGATGTAGCAGTGACCAAAAGTAGGCAATAAATATTGTGCTGGAAATACATTTGGTGAGAATGTAATCCATTGGTTATATCACAAGAATATGTTTTCTCAAATTGATATGAAGGGGCAGTCTGATTTTAATTTTGTGGTCTTTGTCAGTGACTCTATAAAACAATATAAAAACGATCATTCTGAAACCTTTAGCTATAACTGTAACATTTTTCCCCTGATAAGTAAGTTTTGCATATGGTAAGTGGTAAGTGTAATGGTGTGCTTTGAAGCACTACTCCTACTAAAGTCTACAAAATTTTTGTAGAAATATTTTTTCTGCATATTTGTTCTAAAAAGGGCCATAGAAAGGTCTAAGCTATAGAAAGTCCAAAACGATGTCAAAACAGGGCTGCTCTTTTGCAGGTGACAGGCCAGCAGTTGTTTTTGCTGGATTTTTGACAGTGTATTGGCTCAGAATCTGTTTTATGTATAGCCACTTCATGCTGAGGCAGAATCACAATATTGCAGACCGGCTCCACTGTTGGGGACTTTAAAATGCAATTTCTGATTAACTTCAGTTACTACTTTGAGCATATAATATGAGCTGTATCTGATTTGGACCTCTATTTCTAAGCAGTATTCTCTTTGTGTAAGGTGGGATCAATGGTGAAAATCCAATTTTTGCACTGTACTAATTTATTTAGTGGCTACAAATAAGATAAAGCTGGTTTAGTAGGATCTAATACTGGACTCAGATCTGAAATTTTCCTGTAACCCCCAAGAAGCCAAAAGAAATTTGGTCCCACAGTTTGACAGATAGAATTAGGTGTTTTTAGAATTTAATCATAAGATCTTTTCCCATCTTTTCTGTGAGGTAGCAATTCAGGCATTTATATTTGACAGTATTTACTCAATATAAATCTAAGTTCATTTACAATATCTTTATTTTAAATTCATAAACACTCCAGAAAAGAAAAAAAATCAAAACACAACAAGTAACAAAACCACCACCAACAAAATCCAGAAGAAATTCCACCACAAAAGACTGCGTTAAGATGGAGTCAGGGTTGCTGATGTCCTTCTTGCATAGCATATATTGAAAAGATGGGAAGTCATGAGCTAATGTCCTTTCACAATCTTTAGAAATTGCTTCCTCTTTTGGACAAGATAAGTGAATAAGAAAAAAATCTTAGCAGCTGTAACTCTGACCATGTGTACATTATATCTTGTAATATTGTGCTGTAAGGTATGTGACTAAATCTGTCAGGTGTCTTATGAGGTTATTATCCTAATGTGGTGTTTACTCCAGATTAACGCAGTATTTTGTTTGGAAATGTGTAGGTGTACAGATAGAATATGAGATACAAAGTTACCTTTAAAGTTGATGAAACAAGTGTTGGACATTTCTCTATTTTTATATATCACAAAGGGCATTTTGAAAAATTTCTTGCAGTTTTAGTAATTATTTAGTGTGGTAATATACATATATTGTGACAATGTTTTCTGATATATCCATAACTTCGGTGTAATTCTATTTTATGTAGCAAATATCTGTATATACAAAGGAGATTATGTAAAAATATGATTCAGAAATAGGCTCGAGCCCTTTGGAACAGGGACCGTCTTCCTCTGTGTCTGCAAAGTCCTTACTTAATGCCTTGGGGTCCCAGCCACAGCTCGTGCCTGAGACCCGTGGTGACTGAACTGTCAAGAGATGAGCGTGGAGGAGCAGCTCCTCTGCTCTCCACAAGAAGCCTTAGCACGAAGGTGCCATGAAGCTCACCTTGCCGCTCGCTGACGCTGGGGCTGTGCCATACGTGGTTATTCCCAACCACCTGCCAACAACCCAGACCCCGGAGTCGGTGTGTCCTGTGCTCCCGTCCTTCCCTTTGGCAGTAGGAAAGGAAGTCTGAGGTAGGAGCTTTGATGTCACCAGGGAATCTTCCTTGCGAGTGTTTGGGCCTCATGCAGCACCCTTTGAAGCCACACGAGTGGTTCATGTTGGCTTCGAGGGCCCCTGGATGTGTTCCTACAAGATCAAGTTCTGCTGACATAACAGCTCTGTTACACCTGAGGACCTGGTTGGTCAAGTTCTTCAGGAATGGTCTAAAAATACTGTAAAAATATAAATATATTTAATTATGTGTACTGAAAAAAAAAATCCTATTTGTTGTGGTCAGAGTTCAGATTACTATGTGAATTTTGATTTCTTAGTCATACTTGCATATATATTGCTTTAACTATTATGTATGAAAGAGGAAGTGATTCTAAAGTGTGTGAAAGATCAGGATTACACCTGTATTTTTAATGTTTGTGTTATTTAGGAATGGATGTCAGCAAATTTAACTCCATATTAATGCAGTTTTTTTGCATTAGAATACGTGTGTATATCATACACCCACATTTTATATATAATATATTATATATTTGGTACTAACTTTGTATTTTCCCTGAAATTTGCCAAATCCCGAACACAAATGTTCTCACTTGTAAGACTTTGGTACTTAATAACTGAATGTATACGAAATGCTCTGGTATGAACGAAAGTAGTGTTGTACGTACGGTATCCGTCACCCATGCAGATGTCTTTCAACCAGCAGGCGCGTTGCCTTTTTCGCGAGTTACATCTCATTCCACTGCAGCATCACTTTACGTCTCCTGAAAAATTGTCTGTGTTTTAACGAAACTGCAGACCTGCCCTTACAGTACAGCTGACTACACTTCTAGCAGGAAAGCTGGCTGGTAGGAGTAAGAATACAATAGTCACCAGTGTGCCACAATTGCATTTTTTTAAATGCAGAAATACACATTTCTACAAAGGCCAAAATCTTATGTTGTATGTTCCTTTCTTGTCATTACATTGTATGATATTGTAAGATTATTGTATGTCCTAATTTGCATTATAAAATGTTTTTTCCTACTTTAAAGGCATAAATATAGCAACTTTGTATAAAGGTAGCTTTCTAGATTTTTATTTCTTTTATATAAAAAAGTCTAAACAGTGGGAGTATCATTGCCAAATTGTTTATAAAATTTCAATTAATTTGCCCTGTTCAATGGATTTGTTTTTACAAACATTCCGTATTTCTTTTATGAAAAAGTTATATTATACTATGCAGAAAGAGTGTATTTTTATGCCATTCCACGTTAATCTTAAAAAATAACTTGTTTTAAGCTGTCCTGATTGAGAGAGCTTACCAAATGCGCATTTTTAAAAGATGTGTTATGTATTATGACGTTTCCCCCTTTACCAGTGCCAACTTCATTTGGAAAGAAAAACAAATTGTAGCATGGCAATAAACTATTGATTTTACATTGACAATATGTGTGGATTACTTTAATGCTTACCAGCGTTAGTGTTCCTGTATTGCATTGCATTAGTAAAACCTTTTTTTGCTTTGCTTTGTCATTGCTTCAGGTAGTTACCTAAGTTTTTCCCCATTTATTCCATATGAATTTTAGTAGTGGAAAGAAAAAAAAAAAAGAATATAATCTGTAGTTTGTAATTTTTTTTTCTCCAAGCTTTTGTTTCATTTCTTCTCGAGTTATATTGCATCATTCTCATGTCCATAGGACTGGATTTGATATCGTAGTAATAGTAGTAGTGCTGCTATTAACTACTACCTAGTGAATCACATGCTGGGAAGTTGAATGTACTCCTTCCTCAGCTATTATATGAATTAAGATTTCACGAAACCTAAATGTAGTTTGTCAGCACATTACTGATGAATTCAGAAGGAATTCATAAGAATTAGGAATTCGTAGGAATTTGTAACAAAAATACAAGGTTGAAGTCTTGTCCAGATGGCGTTTTCACTATAGCATATGGTGATTTATCAAAATTCAGTACTTCTCTCTTTCCTAAATCACTGTTTTAAGGCATAATTTCAATAGGGATATTTCTAGCCAACAAATTAATAAACCCCCGGAAATTTTAGGAGATGTTTTGTTTACAGAATCTCTTAAGAAATGTTTCTCCAGCCACGCCTTTGTATAAGGCTTTGTTCTCTTAACCCAAGAAGCAATTATAGATACTGCAACTCCAGTCACCAGCACAAAGACTTGCTCAGGATATTTTAAAGTATCTGGGAGCCAGCAGAGGAATACCAGTGGGAATTAATTCCTGAGGAACTTGTCATACAAACTGTTTATTATTATTATTATTAGTAGTAGTAGTAGTATGACCAGGTAACAGATTATTTGTGAGTGGAGAAACCAAGAGGACCAGGCTTGGATGTGATTGCACACATCTGCCGTACCAGACATTTACATTGTACCCAGAGCATTGGCAGTGGATTTTTTATGTCTTTTGATGTAAAAACAAGATTTTATTGAGTGGAAGAGCGCAGGGCTGTCTCCCAGGTGTAACTCTGCTCCCTTTTGAGGAGTTCAGTTTCAGTTTTGGGCCCCTCGCTACAAGAAGGACATGGACGTGCTCAATTGAGTCCAGAGAAGGGCAACGAGGCTGGTGAGGGGTCTGGAGAACAAGTCCTATGAGGAGCAGCTGAGGGAGCTGGGTTTGTTCAGCCTGGAAAACAGGAGGCTCAGGGGCGACCTCATCACTCTCTATAGGTACCTTTAAGGAGGCTGTAGCGAGATGGGGTTCATCCCATGTGCCTGGTGACAGGATGAGGGGCTAAAGTTGCACTAGGGGAGTTTTAGGTTGGATCTTAGGAAGAACTTCTTTACTGAGAGGGTTGTGAGGCATTGGAATGGGCTGCCCAGGGAAGTGGTGGAGTCACCATCCCTGGAGGTCTGTAGAAGATGTTTAGATGTAGAGCTTAGCGATATGGGTTAGTGGAGGACTGGTTAGTGTTAGGTCAGAGGTTGGACTTCGTGATCTTGAGGTCTCTTCCAACCTAGATGATTCTGTGATTCTGTCATGTGGGTGATGCCCTGGCACAAGTCTGGGAGGGGCTGTGAAGCTCACAGGACGCCGGAAGCTTAATTTAAGTTTTTTGGTACTTAATTTAATTTGAATTTAAAGTTTTTGCCTTGTTCAAGAGCCAACCTTCAGAAACTCGATAATTTTTTTTTCGCGAGAGGGCCGCGGCGCTAATTACGAGCGCCTCATGAGCGCCCCTGAGGCGCGGACTACAGCTCCCAGCCTGCCCCACGGCCCCTTCCCGGGACGCCATTTCCTGCGGGCGGCCGGGGCGCGGCGTGCAGCCATCGCTCTGCGGCGGGGACCGGCGGCGCCATGGTGAGAGGCGGCCGCGGGGACGGGGCCCGGGGGCGGCCGGGAGGGGCCGGGAAGGGCCGGGAAGGGCGGGCGGGGGCGGCCCCGTGCCCTGCCCGCGCCGTGGGGGGAGCGGGGGAGGCGCCGCCGCCGCCGCCTCAGGCATGGAAGGTTCCAGAGCGCGGCCGTTGGGGGTGGCGGGACGCGGCCCGGGGGCTGTGAGGGGGCTGCAGGGGGCCCTGCCCTGCCCTGCCGGCCGCCGCCATCCCGTGGCTCTGTGAGGAGCCGCGGGGGGTTGGTCCCGGCTCCATCAGGGCCTTGAGTTCTTTGGGAATGCCCCTCTTAACCCTGAAACCACGTGTTTGGTGCTGCTGTAGCGTAATTTGTAAGGAAACGCCTCAGAAAGCAAGGGCCTGACGCAAATATTCAAGCACTGAAATCCTGAATCCTCGCTGTGCAGATTTATCGGGCTCCCCTGGCCATCAGCACAGGCAGCGGCCTGGCAGGCCTGGGGGTGTGATCACCACGCAGCACAGTGTGCGGTCATGCTGCAAATTACAGCCTACCTTACAATCCCTCCGTTACACAAACAGATTTTTAGGAAAAAATCAAATTCTGTTCACCTCAGGTAGGTTTTTCAGCACTACTCACCTTGAATACACTTTTTATCAAAACCAAATAGAATATGAAATCATTTCACTAGTCCAGGCATTGTTTAGGTTGTTAGTGTCAGATTTTTGCTCTTAAAATTAAGCGATCTCTTAAAGAAGTATTCTTACACTGTTTCAGGCATCCATTTCCCTTGCACCCGTGAACATTTTCAAGGCAGGTGCCGATGAAGAAAAGGCAGAAACAGCTCGGCTGGTGAGTTCACTCTCTAAGAAATTGGTGATGCCCTGGGTAATTAACATGTGTAAAAATAACGTGTGTTTTTTTGTTAAATATTTTTCTGTTAAATGTACTTCCAGTTCATATTGATGTAGAGCTTCCTTTGTCTCTTTGTGTTATTTCTTGTTGCATGTCTCTGAAGAGAAGGTAGGAGAACAGTTTTGTATATACAGACAGACAAAGTAGCTATATCATAGCTCAGAAGGTTGATAGTTGTTTGAAGGTTGTTTTTTTTTTTTTTTTATCCATGAGATATGGTTTTATGGTTACTGTGAAAATTAAGTGTATTTGAGCTGATTACCAAAATACAGCACTCCAGAAACTTGGAATCAGACTCCTGGAGTGTGACTGTGGAAGGGCTGGGTTAAGATCTCACATCTTTACTCTGTGGGTGACCGAGCACCAGAACAGGCTGCCCAGAGAGGCTGTGGGGTCTTCTCCTTGGACACCTTCAAAAAGACCTGGATGTGGCCCTGGGCAGCCTGCTCTGGGTGGCCCTACTTGGGTAGGGGTTGGGCCTGGTGGGCTCCAGAGGGCCCTGCCAGCCTCAGCCACTCTGGGATTCCCCTTTCTAAGATATTGCCTAGAATTTACTACTGATATTAAAGTAGACCTTAGAAAATGATTAATTTCTATTTGCTTTCATTTCAGTCATCCTTTGTTGGTGCAATTGCCATCGGTGACCTAGTCAAGAGCACTCTGGGGCCTAAAGGCATGGTAAGATAGCTGCAAGTTCTCAGTGTTCATACTTGATAATTTAGTTTTAATAATTATAGTACGTTTTCAAACAGCGTTCTGTGTCTTGCATCATGTAGGACAAGATTCTGCTAAGTACTGGGAGAGACAGCACGGTGACGGTGACCAATGATGGTGCAACCATCCTGAAAGCTATTGGAGTTGACAACCCAGCTGCCAAGGTCTTGGTTGGTGAGTTTTTAACAGCTTGTCATTGTTGTACTTGGAGTTTCTTCATTTGGAACTTTATTGTGTCGTTCTTACTTGTTTGTAGAAAAGTATTCTTCAGGTAGTATGCAAAAATGAGGGGAGGGGGAGAAGTCCTGAAATAAGGAGACCAAGGTGTTGCAAGAGTTGTGGAACTCTGAAAAATAAATTTGAAGCATATGCTGCTCTCACAAAACTATTCTGATGTTTCCTTATTTTCCCTCAATCCTTGCTCATCCCTGGAGCTGTGGCTGTCTGTCTTCAGAATCACAGAACGGTTTGGGTTAGAAGGGACCCTAAAGCCCACCCAGATCCAACCCCCTGCCGTGGGCAGGGACACCTCCCACCAGACCAGGTTGCCCTTTTTAGGTACTGGAAGGCCGCAGTGAGGTCTCCCCAGAGCCTTCCCTTTTCCAGTCCTCAGGCATTGGGAGAGAGGGGGATAGCTCTTGTCCATTGACAGGCTGGTACTGGTGTCTGTTGCAATTTCATGGAATTTCATGGATGCTGAATTTGACTTCATCTCAGGTTTTTCTGTGACTTACAGTTTGACAGCCTCTTTATCAAGGAGTAAGGGTCTTTTTAACCTCACATTAGTTTAAGAAACAAAAAAAGACTTGTACTTTATAGCAGTTAGAGCATGGAATTTTGAATCAAAATATTAATACAACTTCCTCTTTTAGATATGTCAAAGGTTCAAGATGATGAAGTTGGTGATGGAACTACATCTGTCACAGTGTTGGCAGCTGAGTTACTGAGGGTGATGTATTAATTTTTTTCAAATGTTTTTATATTTGGCAGTGTAGTCCTGTGACTATCCTATCCCAAAACATGGAAGTATTGTTCTGTCACAGGTCACTTTCTGGATTTTGCACTAAGCAGGATACAGCACTGCTTAATTGTGAGGTTCAGTCCTCTGAAATCCTTTTCCACAACGTTAAGGGGGAAAAAAAGGCATGTTAAATTCTGCTGTTATGTGCACAAGGCTTGAATTCATAATGTTGCTTTAAACACCACATACTGAAGACTGCCAAACTCTAAATTGGAAATTACTATGTGAGAGAGATGTCAGAAGTGAGGAACTCTACTTAGCAAAGCTGTGCCAGTGAGTCTAATGATCACAGTTCCTGGATCTGAGATCAAGAAATCTGAGAAATTATCCCATCAACTTACCAAGTTCCTCACAAAAGTTTTGAAGAAAACAAAATTTGAAGATTTTTTGTTTGTTTCCCCACAACTACACCTTAACTTGCAGTTATAAATGAACAGGAAACTGATCTCAAACATGAAGTGAGAGTTCACTTTATGTGTCTTGTTACAGTTCATGTTGGAGATAAGATTTTTTCTTTTATTAATCAACATTTCTAGAAGGTATTCCAGAGGCAGAGGGGAAAAAAAAAAGTGCCAGTATGGTGGCTAGAATATTCTCCCTTTCTTAGGTCCTCACTTTAATTTGATTGTGTTACAGCGCTTGTGCTTTTGGTGGCATTCAGAATTTTCTGATTGCTTGTAAGTGCCTTTCCTAGTTAGCGTGAATGTGCCGTGGAAAAAAGCTAATTATTAATTTTATTTAAATAGGAGGCAGAATTGCTGATTTCTAGGAAGATTCATCCTCAGACCATCATTGCAGGCTGGAGAGCAGCCACAAAAGCTTCAAGAGAGGCACTTTTGAAAGCAGCCGTGGATCATGGGTTCGTAGCGTACATCGGCAATAACTCTTTATAAACCATTTGAGACTAAAACTCGCTGGAGAGAATTACGTAGCATTGGAAAATCCTTTGCGGTCTTTTAAGCTGAATATATGAATTTAACAATTACTGAAAAGAAGGCTACTTTTGAGTTAGATGAACTACAGAAGCTGTATGAAATTATTTAAAATTGCTTACAATGTGCAGAATCGGAAAATAAGCAGTAATTTTCTTCTTAGGACAAAAATCTGAGCTGTTATTTCAGATTTCATACTCTGATTTTAAACACGTCTATTTTCTGTGCGTGACAAGAGGCTTTTTCAAAGCTGAGCGGAAAGTTGTTGTTCTTAAAACAGTTGATCTAAACTACTTTGTAGTAAAATTACGCATCACAGAGTACTAGTTCAGTGCAAATGGTACTATGAAACAATATTTTTTTTTTTTAAAAGCCTTAGTATGGCAGAGAAGAAGCATTAATAGCTAGTTACATAAACTAGTCTCAAAATCTGCAGAAGCAGTTCCCTGGTATCTGACGGAGTTGTGCAATTTCTCATTCTGCCAGGGAGAAGTGTAGATTAAATGTTTTGCTATGTTTCATAGCCTAAAATCTTAGAGGTACCAAGTTGGTGATAGAACGCTTGCTGCTATTGTGGTATTTGGACAAAATAGCAAAAAGCAGTATGTTGTTGTAAAACTGAATTGATTTTTTTCATTGTTGGTTGTCCTTAATTTCACAAAATACTATCTCAACAAAAATGAGGTTAAAGTCTAATTAAAATCAGTGTCAAAAAATACTTTCTGTGGCTTTTTCAACTTCCGTATGAGTACGGATCTTACTTCTGCTTAGTGTTTTGAGATAGGCATATTTGTGTGCCTTTGTGTCATTTAGGAAAAATGCAGGTGTCAGAATGTTATCCCTTAAGCACATAAATATGAATGATGCCTCACACCCAGGAAATAAACCTCTTCTCACAAGGAACTCCTGATCTAACTGGGGTTTCAATAGAAAGTTGTTTCTTGGGACACTGGAGGAATTCTGTCATTCCTCAGAATGGAACATAGTAATGATCTAGTACAGATACGTGTAGGTTAGGAAGAGCAGGGAGAGACTCACAGTGTTAGGTGACTGATAAGGAAGGCTTTCAGACACAGACCTGCCCAAATAACTGTGCTGGCTTTGTTGCAGTGATGATGAAGCCAAGTTCCGTGAAGACTTGATGAACATCGCGGGAACGACTCTCTCATCAAAGTTACTCACTCATCATAAAGATCACTTTGTCAAGCTGGCTGTCGAAGCTGTTCTTAGGTTGAAAGGTTCTGGTAATCTGGAGGCTATCCACGTCATTAAGAAACTTGGTGGAAGTCTGGCTGATTCTTACTTAGATGAAGGTAAGTCTTTGTATATTGGCTGTAAGTGTGCTTATGAAATGAAATTGTTAAAAGTTATACATCTCTATAATTTTTTTCTAGAAAACGTTATTACTAAATTGAATAATAATGCTACTAATTATTTTGCAATAATTTAAATGAAATGTTCTCCTTTTTTAATATGAAGTCTTAAAAATCTTTTTCTTACTATACAGGGTTTTTGCTTGACAAAAAGATCGGTGTAAACCAGCCAAAAAGAATTGAAAATGCAAAGATTCTTATTGCAAATACTGGCATGGATACAGATAAGATTAAGGTATGTGACTGAACTACTGTTTTGAAACAATATTTTCATATACGGAATTATTTTTTTTTAACTGGACTTGTTTTCTTTGGTTTAGATTTTTGGCTCTCGCGTCAGAGTGGACTCGACAGCAAAGGTAGCAGAAATAGAACAGGCAGAAAAAGAAAAAATGAAGGAGAAAGTAGAGCGTATTCTTAAGCATGGAATAAACTGCTTTATTAACAGGTATGTTTTCTTGGCTAGAATTTATAATGCAGTTACAGATTGCATATATATTATATATTATTTTATATATATCTATATATATTATATATTATTATATATATTATATATATTATATATTGCATATAATGCAGCAAGATTTTAATACTGTATGTGTGTGAAGAAGGTTATTCATGCCCATTATCCCTAAAATTAGGTGATCTTACCCAATACTTAATTAATTGAGTCACTTCAGTGGGGCCAGAGTTTTCTTCACATTCCCTCAGGTGTGGTGCAGTGTCATCCCTCCTCACTGCTGCTGCTTTATTTTTTTTTTTAAGGCAGAAGTGCTGTTATTTAATCAGGGACCCATGTTTAAGTCCAGTGAACGTCACAATCTAAATTCCATGTTTTTGATAGCAATGCACTTCTCTTTTGAACTATCACAGTGCAAAGCATTCACATATTTAATGCAAGAAGTGCTTCTGTCTTTCAGTAATTCTCATTTGAGTGGTTCTGTGGTCTGCTAGGAAGCTGGTTAACTAGCACCGCATCAAAGGATAGGAATATAGGAGTTGCACTGTTTACAACAGTAGCAAAGATTTACACTTATGGGGTACTGCACATCTTAAAACTCCAACAGCTGTGTTAATTGTAAGAACTAGTGATGAGTTTTTAAATCTCAGTCTCTTCATCTGTGTCGCGTTTCATTCATGTACATGATGTTGTAGTGTAGGCGCGGTGAGCAAGGAGATGCTTGACAGGATGCTCTATGGATATAAAGTAGGAAGAATCTTCTCTGTACGTAATCAGCAATGCCAGCTGTCCCTTTTGAAAGTAGCTGAGGAGCATCTTTTTTTTTTGACAGACGTGGTGGGTCCCAGCTTCTGCTACATTTCTTCAACACTCAGCCTCTAATCTGGAGGGGAAAAATAGTTTGGTCAGTGACCCTTCTTTGGGGAGAAGGGAATACATACAAACAAAGAAGCACATGCTCTTGTCTGTGGCCTGCTCTCTATGGCCATTTATTGTTCCCATAAAGTTGTATCTTGTTTGGATTTTATGTTGGTGAGGAATTAAAGAAATTACTTCATGTTGTAGTGCGCCCGGCTAGGATAGGCAACTAAGTGGCCAGTGGGCACTTAAGACTGAAGAACTCAGAATTGAAAGCATTGATAACGTGTCTTCAGGAGCAGTGTATTTCAAAGCTACAGTACGTTGAAATTTTTTGTAGCTTGTGCTTTCCTGTCACTACTGGTTGTTTACTTCTGTGTGGGTGTAACTTTCTTCATGTGGTTGGTATCTTACAAGCAGACTGTTCTGGCAGCTTGTAGAAAACTGTGTCCATACTGCGGAGAATCAAGTGTCCTTTGTTTCTCTGGTAACAAAGGTTCTAAAGTCTTTTTAAAGGTTTGTTCTTTCTGCAATGTGAAGATGTGACTTTGTTTTAATTGCAGGCAGTTGATCTACAACTACCCTGAGCAGCTCTTTGGGGCCGCTGGCATCATGGCAATTGAGCATGCGGACTTCGCTGGTGTGGAACGCCTGGCTCTTGTTACAGGTTCGTGGAGTACCTCACTGAGTGCAGCTTGGAGGGTCACCTTATTTATTTGGCCTTTGGTAAATGCTAGTGGTTGATCACCTAGGTTTTACTTCATTTTTACTATTAAGCTGATCTGTGAATGTGAAAAGTATTTAGCATAAGCTTTATTTACAGAACTTAAATACAAACATGAAAGATTCTATGAAATTAACCATAAGTAACTTGGAAATTAAGTTGATGATTTAACTACTGTATAACTGTTAGTATTCTTTCAGGAGCAGGTATAACTTGGTTTCTATCTTCAGTGTATTATACTTGACTTGTAAAAAGTCTGTTTTGATTCTGAATCCTCCCTGCACAATGATTTAAACAAGTTTTATATAGCAACTGTGAAAAAAGTAACATCTTAGTAACTGGCCAGATTTTACTTTCCAGTTAGTGTTTTTCTTTTATGTTTTAACAATACTTCATGATTAAGTCTCTGCTTGATAAACTTTTGAAATGTTTGTTTTCTAGGGAAAAGATAAGTTAGCCATATGAAGTGTAGGATGATGAACCAACAAATGAATTTACATTATCTTGTTATAAAGGGCTGTTGTTTGACTGTAGAACCAGAGAAGACTAAAGAGTTATCCTCTGTTAGAATTGCGGGCCTGAGTCATCAACTTGAGGCAGTCCTCAGATAACATAAGCAGCTTCGATGTTTTTAGTAGTGGTCAGTGTAAATGACTTCAGGAACTAATCAAAGTGGAACAGCTTCTGGAATGCTACAGATGATCCTCACTGCCTGAATTCCAGTTAGAGGTAGTTAGCTGGAACATACAAAAAAGAACTAATTATTGTAATGATCAGTAGAATGGAGTTTGCTTTGCAGGGAGAAAGGCAAAGATACTGACTAGCTGGCAAAACTGAAGTTGCAGTTGTGTGCAGCTGTCTGTAGGTACATTGACACCAGCAAACACTTCAGTGAGAGAAACATCGCTTATGTTCTGGAACAAATTCAAAACAGATTTTATAAGTAGAGCAAGTGGACTGTATTGGACCACGCTGCATCAAACAGAGTAGCTGAAAAAACGTGACAAGCTCATAGTAAGGACAAACTCGACTGCAAATCTGATCCTTCCTTTTAGAGTTACAGCCAAAGCAAGGCTATTAAGTTAACGTGGGTTAATAGAACATCCACGGGGAGTGAATATACGTAAATGGTTTTCTAATGGGAATAGCAAAGTACTAGAACAGTGTTTCATTCAGGGACATTCTGCTCTTCGTAATGCCTATTTTGTTGATGATATGGGAGTTATGAATGGTCCGCAGCATGGCTGCCATGGCGTGTTGCAAGACTCATGATTTGGGAAAGTGGTGGTCAGCCGTTTCCAGCTGCGTAATCAGGAAGGCAGAATTAATGCTAACACAAGTTTCAAAACAGCAAATTTTGATTTAGTAGTTTTTAAACATTTAACAAGTAAAGAATTTTAAAACTTTAAACAGATTTACATTTTAATACCATCACAACAGCATGTATTCTTTTATCTGGGCAGAACTCAAAAGCATTGCAGCTACTGTAGTTCTTGTGACATAAAACAAAACATCGGTGGTTTAAGAACTTCTCAACATCAGTAGGAAGTTCCTGGTGTCATATTCTGATGTTGGAAAAATTTGGTTTATCACTATTGTTACCTTGAGTTTATTTTTCTGCAACTACAATGATTTTTTTTTCTTAATTAGCCCTTGCTTCAGAAGATGTTTTCATTTTGACACTTCAATAATCTCACATTTGTAGGTGGTGAAATTGCATCAACCTTTGATCACCCTGAGTTGGTAAAATTAGGAAGTTGCAAGCTTATTGAAGAAGTCATGATTGGAGAAGATAAACTCATTCATTTCTCTGGTGTGGCAATGGGTGAGTGTTTAACCATAAATAACAAATTGTAATATTTGTGTTAATGCTTTGCTAACGCTGTTCAGTTACCAGGATGGCATAGGTAATTTGTGATGATTCAGGTAGCCATTTTTCTGAAAGCCTTACTCTTCAGTGAAACACTAATCCTTCAAAGATACATGTTCGTTGTTGAAATTATTCATTTACATAATGTTCAACATTTGCATAAACACTTGCAAGGATGGGACCCAAAATTTCTGCTTTGTGTGATTGATGAGAAAAGTAGCAATCTGTCATACTTCAAGAACTTGATAGCTTGTTCTAATAAATGTAGATAATATAAATGTTTCAAAACTACACCTTGGAAAAAATCATTTTCTACTCAATTAAATACGGTATTTTACAGCAGTTCGCTGATAAAAGCAATAATGTCGTGTACATTGTTTTATTCTGCCTCTGAAGTGTCATTATGCTTCTTGCTTCCTCCTCTACAAATTGATCTCTTTATGTAAAACTTGACTGCAGTGATAACAAACCTGTTACAAATGCTTTGTGATTGCCTCTTGTTGTGTCATGTTAACATTCTTGGTCTGGCTCTTGTTTTGGTTGGATTGTTTGTTTGTTATAAATCTTCTTGCATTTGAATTTTTTTAGGTGAAGCTTGCACCATAGTTCTGCGTGGGGCAACGCAGCAGATTCTGGATGAAGCAGAGAGGTCTTTGCATGACGCTCTCTGCGTTCTTGCCCAGACTGTGAAGGACACTCGAACTGTTTATGGTGGAGGTGAGTGTTAGTTTCTTTACATCATGGCCATAATAGACATTTTGCTAATGTTCAACTCGTAAAACACTTGTTTGTCTTTAATGAATAGGTTGTTCAGAGATGCTGATGGCTAACGCTGTTACAGAACTTGCCATCAGAACACCTGGCAAAGAATCTGTTGCAATGGAGTCCTTTGCTAAGGCTTTGCGAATGGTAAGTTTATTTAGTCAGATTGCTGGACTAATGCATGTAAAATTTCAAGAGCCAGTTGGTTTGCTAACTTCTGACATCAGGTGGTTGCTTCTCTCTCTCCAACTTTAGGTTTTCTAAAACTAAAGAAGTGAAATTTAGCGATGTATCTTGGATGAACAATGGAAAAAAAAGTTACTGTTTTCTATCTGAGGAATAAAGTATTGGTGTTTTAATAATAGTCCTATAAAAGCCCTTGGTTCCATTTAACTGTATTAATTCTCTACAACTATCTAGAATTTTCTAGACTTGTGTTGGAGTTCTTATCTTAGCAGAAAATAGAATACTACAAGAAAAGAAGTTTATAGAATATTACTGTGCTAACAACAGACTGTCAATTTGAGGAAAATTGCCTTCCAGCAAGGAAAACCTTGCTTAGGAAATTAAAGACTAGAAGCAAACATTTCTCTTAAGAAAATTAAAGAGCATAGTAAGACTTGGCACTGCCGCTTCAGGCAGCATATGCAGTTTTTGTTAACAGAACAATCTGGTGGTTAATGCCAACCAGCAAGCTATGGTCTGAAAGTAAATCCTCCAGTTGTAGTCCGAAATGATTAACAAAGAGACAATTTCTTTCTGTCCATGTAAAACAAGGTGACAAATCTGCTAACATGCTCTCCGCTACTGTCTTACAGGGCCTTAAACAAAAGGGAATAACATCCTTAGAAGGGTAGTTGTTTTTTTATAACTTCTGTTCAGTGTAACAGATCATCTATCATGTTGTTGATGCTCAGTGTTCTTGAAACTGAATAGCACGATGCAATATCAAAGTGTGTGTGTGATGCGTAACAGGTCAGTCTCTGCATTAATGACCACCAACCTTTGCCCCTTAGATCCCAACAATCATAGCTGACAACGCTGGCTATGACAGCGCCGATTTGGTTGCTCAGCTCAGGGCTGCGCACAGCGAAGGGAAGAGTACTTACGGACTTGGTAAGGGGTTTGATAATGCTTCTTTTACTGGGTTGCTGTTTGTGGGGGGATTCAATTTACTAAGCTTGGTCACATCTGTTTCTCACTAATACATTCAGCTGAAAGAACCGAGTGTGCTGATGCCACAGTGCACGCATCTGTGTTTTAAAGCCTGCATTACGTAGGTGCACTCCTGTGTCTCTGAATCTTTTTTGATGAATTCTGTTTTCTTGGCGACAGAAGCCCTTATGCATTGAGGTTAGTTAGGAGGTACTTACACTTCTACTTGCTTGTGTTACAGAACAGGGTGATGGATATGATGACTTGGTCTGTGCAAAGCAAACAGAAATACAAGCCATACAGTGTTACATTCCTGTATCATTTGGGTCAGGCTTTTCATGGTAGGGTGAATTTGTGAAGGAGGTGGCTTCCACCCATAAAACCACGTACCTTAATTGCAGTGGGCCTAGTTATATGAAACTCAAAAAGAAAGGCATGTATTTTAAAAAAAATAAAAAATAATTGCAGAGAAGAATTCTGAAGTTGATATACGTAAGGAAATGGAGCTGAGAGTCCCATTGGGTCTCATCTCCTTTTCCCAGTAGAGTTTTCATCATTCTTGTCTGTAATTGCACAATGCTAGGCCTTGAAGTGAAATAATTTTAAAAATATTTCCTCTGCTATCAGTATGGTTCATTTGAGGAGGTCAGCTACCTTATTGTCAGCTTCTTGTAATTTCCTTTAAAATAAATGAGGAGAAAAAAAGACTTCTTAATGTATCTTGGGAGGTGGTGGAGTCACCATCCCTGGAAGTCTTCAAAAGACGTTTAGATGTAGAGCTTAGGGATATGGTTTAGTGGGGACTGTTAGTGTTAGGTTAGAGGTTGGACTCGATGATCTTGAGGTCTCTTCCAACCTAGAAATTCTGTGATTCTGTGATCTCTTTTTAAAGATATGAAAGAGGGTACCATTGGAGACATGGCAGTCTTGGGAGTGACGGAAAGCTTCCAAGTCAAGAGACAAGTTCTGCTGAGTGCAGCTGAAGCAGCAGAAATGATTCTTCGTGTAGATGACATTATTAAAGCAGCACCAAGGTAAGGCTACCTGCAAGTATGGGAAGAAATTCCACTTGTCAGCAGATTATCTTGTGGGTGCCCACTACGAGGTAGTTTGTGCTGCTTTGTGAATCACTTTCTTACCACGCAAAGCTGGTGTATTATCACAATAGGCAGCGCCATCTCAAAGCTGTCAGGTAAAACTAGCATTGAAAGCAAAATATCAACTAAAAATTAAAGGCAGATGGGGGGAAGCTGGTCAACCTCAGTGTTTTCTGATTTTTCTTTTTCTCAACAGGAAACGCGTCCCAGACCATCGCCCATGTTAAATTTTCTCCAGTACCCGAAGATGTGTGGACCAGATCTCACCGAGCGGTTTTTTAAGTGATTTTTTGTGAGGTTATGGAACAGAAGCTTGAGATGAGCAGCTCCATCAATGGCACGAAGTAAATGCCTTCAGTTGATTTTAACTTATTTCAGTTTACACGTGTTGGGGGGAAGATTTAATTGTACAACCCCGGTTCCTTTCCAGCTTCCACCTAAGATACACTGAAATAAATAAAATCATATTCATCAAAGCTGTGCTTGTCTTTGTGTAGAACCAAGAAGTGCAGTTACATTAGAGGGGGAGAGAGCAACGTGCTGGGCCAAATAGTCCACGTATGTCTGTCAGGTACCAGACTGGGGCTGGCTGCCTTCACAAATAGGGGTTGTTACAACAGGAGGGCAGCTGGTGAGATGTGCCGTGCTGCATCACATTCAGTTTTCTCTTCTCCCTTCCCTTCCCCTCATGCCTGTTGTGACCTATCTCTTCATATTCCTTCCTATTCCAGTAGCTCCTGCAGTGCTGATGTGGTTTCTTTATCGCACCATTTCCCTTACCAGGTATTCGGACTGTGAAGTCCGATTTCTGCAGCAGTCTTCAGGTAGATTTCTGATGATGCTGAGCAGAGAGGAGGGGAGATGCCCCTGTCTGAGCGCTAGGCCCTAGAGAGGTGTTCGCTGGGTGCTGTGACCCCACTGGCCCTTCCCCGTGCACCGCAGCACCTTGGCAAACAGCAGGGGCAGGCTGCCAAAGCAGGAAGGTTAATCTGAAATAAAGTATCTGTGCAAACGGTTTTCTTCCTGAAATGAAGCAATTCTGCTTACAGAAAGCTTCTCCAAACTCAAAATAGACTTCTAATTACCCAAAGAGAAAATGGTGCTTTAAGAGTAGTGTTAAAAACACACTTTCACCTGCTTTTTAAGGGTTTATCTTCCTCTGTCCTCTCAGATAAATAGAATACCAAGTTAGTTCTACAGGAAATGAAACACTGAATGCTGATGTTAAGAAAGCCCCAAATTCCCATCCTGTTGAATGATTTCCTTTGTGGAAAGAAATCATTGGAAAAAGCTTAGATAAAGAGCTTGGCAAGTTAGTTCCAAAAGAAAGACAATTTAGCTCAGTGAGAATCCAGAACACTTTATTTAATTTAATGAATGTAGCGGGTACCAGCCAGATCCAACCGCGCACTTCATTTAACAAGGCAGCCAGTGCTCACGGAGCCTATATATTTCCAGAGAATTTTCCAAGAATGTAAATGACACTAAGCAGTCGCAAACTGGCAGCGACTCAAACCTTTTATGGGAACTGTCACTTCTGCATGCCTGCTGGAAAGACAGTCCCACTTGACAAGCAGGAGAGAGGGGGAAGTGGCTGCGCTGTGCCTCCAAGGGCTCCCCACCCTTCTCTAAAAAGCTGCCTTCCACCAAACCCCGCGCTCAGCGCTACGGAATCAAAAGCTAAAAATGTAAAGTCACTTTGAGCCAGGTTTCTATTCTGTGCTACACCATTAAAGCATTCTTAAACGTTCAGTGCCTTTCCAAGGAAATCCGAACAGATCTGAGGTTTGCAAGCTACAGCAGCACCCTGCTGGAGTTCATCGGGTAATGTTTGCCTCAACTTCAGTTTCTAAGTCTGAAGACGCAGGCTCCCAGCCTTAGGTTTCCTTCGTGCACGTTACCTCTGCAATGATTGTGGCTCTCCCATTTTAGTCAGGGTTTTCTGCTACCGCATCAAAACTCGGCATGTACAGCTGCCCTTACCGGCAGTGTGGTCGGCTACGTAAGACCTAGCAGAAAAAAACTAATAATAAAAAAAAGCACGTATCTTTCCTCACTGTCATTTGAAATGGTAATTAGCAATAACAAAACCAGAGCGGTCACAAATTTTCCAGGAAGAAGACAGCGGCTGTAGGAGGAGAGTTCTCTGGTACGCATTGCTTCCTTGATAGTGCATCCAGGGCTCCGCTGCCATGTACCATGAGATGGGCAGGGAAACCCTCGAGCTGCTGCCTTTCAAACAAGTCACTGAGACAAGTGCTGTGGGTTGCTTAAAGCTGCAGCTCCCAGCAGCGATCATCACTGTGCATGGTGGCTTCCAGCTGGGCTCGGACACCTCAGCAAGGGGGACGGAGGGAAGGCGAGCCCAAAGGGTTCTCGTGGGTGGAGATCAACTCACTGCGGGAAACATAAACCCTGCTGCCAGCTCTGAGCAGTCCTCGCAGAGGAGGAGAGGGAGAAGTCTTCACTCTGGAGAGCGTGCAGAAGAGGGTGGCTGTAGAAGAGCGTTTTGCTCTGAATTGGTGCACCTACCCCAAGCCTTACCAGGCAGCACGATGCCCTCTCGAAGGGGAGAGCCTGGGCAGCGCCGTGGGAGTGCTGCCACCTCTGCTGGTGGAGGCAGCTGAGCAGCATCACGACTCGGCTTCGGGCTCGGGCTTGTCAGTGGGAGGTGGCGACGGTCTCTCATCAAGCGTGATTTCTATCACCGCCCCGGACCGCTTGCGGGGTTCGGGGCTCTCCTCCGACCACCTCCCCACCCTGCGCACCCCTTTGGCCACTTTGGGCGCGTTCCTGCAGGGGTTGTGGTCGTAGATCACCAGCTTCAGGCCGGGGAGGTGGGCCAGGCTGGGGAAGAAGCGGATGGCGTTGCGATCCACGTCGATCACCTCCAGGAAAGGCATGTGCAGGAGCACCGGGGGGAACTCGGACAGCAGGTTGCCCGAGAGCCAGATGGTGCGCAGCTCCTGCAGGCCCCGCAGCTGGGCGGGGAGCGTGCGCAGCGCGTTGGAGCCGGCGTGCAGGGTCTTGAGCAGGCTGAGCTCGCACACGACCTCGGGCAGGTGCTGCAGGCAGTTGGACTCGATCCAGAGGGTCTTGAGGTTCTGCAGGAGCCGGAGCTCGAGGGGCAGGCTGCAGAGCTTGTTGTTGCCCAGGTAGAGGATGCACAGCTGCTTCAGCGTGCACACCACCAGCGGCAGCGCCTTGAAGTTGTTGAAGTCCAGCGCCAGGATCTGGAGGTTCTGCAACTGCTCCAGCTCAGGAGGGAGGTGGTTCAGGTTGTTGTCGCTCAGGTACAGCTTGACCAGCTCCCTGAAGGAGCAGATGTGCAGAGGCAGCCTCCTCAGCTGTCTGCCGCTCAGATCCACCATCTTGTCCACTGGCATCTCCTCCAGGTCTTCCAGGAGGTACTTCTGGCACTCGTCGGAGGGCACAAAAGCAACTATGGCTTTCAGGCTGTTGCCCATCCTGGGACCTTCTTTGTGCAGAGACTGACGGGGCCGTGAGGGACGAGGCCAGCCTTGGTTTCCTGCTGCTGTGCACTGGCCTGCTGGTAACTCTGTCTCCCCAATATAAGGCTCTGTTTACATGGCACCAGGCATTAATCTCAAGGGCTCTGAAATGTTTCTGATAACTGAATGAGTGTTCAGTGATGGGGATTACGGACATGATGGCTGCGAGCGCAGGTCTCTCTCCCTGCCTCACACACACGCTCAGGCCCACTTGGCTCTCCCAGAAAACATCCCATCTCCCCTCTTCCTGCACGTCAATTTTGCCTCAAACTCTTGCTTTGATGGAAACCCTGCTCCTCTTGGTTTGCTGTGGTTGCTCTGTCTGTGCAGCCAGTGCTGGTGGTGAGGATTGGCTGGAGAAAGCAAACGCCTCAGAAGACCAAATTTTTAAAATAAAAGGATTAGCTTTAATTAAACTTTCAGGGGAGATGTCAGCAGTAATCTAATTGTTGTTTAAAATACCTGTCAAGACTTGACCGACTTTCCAGACGAGTGACACTTTTATGGCTTTGCTTTGCAAGGTGCCAAATACATAATTTAACAGTGTTACTTGCCACCCAGTACTTATCTCAAACCTTTAACAGAAATACTTGGCAATCTGCTATCTTTAGCTGCTCCAGTATTTATGTTCCTAATTTAACCGTGTTTACTATAGCCTCCGGCACCCTTAACTGTGTAGGGCCTTCTTCATTAGATTGTGTTTTGCTTCTTGTCTGAATCCCAGTTTAATACACTCACTGTCACAGCTGGCTAAGGCTGCTCTTCTGACACCTTCCAACTGTGCTACTGCAATCCCCAGACTAAAACCTGATGAGAAACTGCCATGGATTTAATTACAGCCAGAATTGTCCCCAGTGACTGGAGACAGGGAACCATCACTCCCAGTTTTATAAAGAAAGGAGGATCCAGGGAACTACAGACCCGTGAGCCCCACCTCTGTGCCTGGGAAGGTCATGGAACAGATCCTCCTGGAAGCAGTGTCAAGGCACATGCAAGCCATGGAGGTGATCCGAGACAGCCAGCATGGCTTCACCAAGGGCAAATCCTACCTGACCTAGCTGGTGGCCTTCTGTGATGAAGAGATTGTATCAGTCAGTAAGGGCAGACCGACTGGTGTCATCTACCTGGACATCTGTAAGGCCTTTGACATGGTCCCACACAACATTCTTGTACCTAAATTGGAGAGAGATGGATTTGAAGGGTGTACCATTCGGTGGATAAGGAATTGGCCGGATGGCTGCACCCAGAGAGAAAGGGTCAAGGCTCTACGTTTGGGGGGAGGCCGGTGATAAACTGTGTCCCTCAGGGGTCTGTCTTGAGATCAGTGCTGTTTAATACCATTATCAATGACATAGACAGTGGGATTGAGTGCACCCTCAGCAGGTTTGCAGATGACACCAAGCTGAGTGGTGCAGTCAATACACCAGAAGGAAGGGATGCCATCCAAAGGGGCCTGGGCAGGCTGGAGAAGTGGGCCCATGTGAACCTAATGAGGTTCAACAAGGCCAAGTGCAAGGTGCTGCACCTGGGTCGGGGCAATCCCAGACATGAGTAAAGGCTGGGAGAGGAACTCAATGAGAACAGCCCTGCAGAAAAGGACTTGGGGGTTGTGGGGGATGAAAAGCTCAACATGAGCCAGCAGTGTGTGCTTGCAGCCCACAAGGCCAACTCCATCCTGGACTGCATCTACAGAGGGGTGGCCAGCAGGGTGAGGGAGGGGATTGTCCCCCTCTGCACATGGAGTGTTGTGTCCAGGTCTGGGGCCTCCAGCACAAGGTGGATGTGGACCTGTTAGAGTGAGCCCTTATGAGGGCCATGAAAATGCTCAGAGGGCTGGAGCACCTCTCCTACAAAGACAGGCTGAGGTAGCTGATGATGTTCATCCTGGAGAAGAAAAGGCTCCAGGGACACTTCATTGCAGCCTTTTTGTACTTCAAAAAAGATATAAAAAAGATGGAGTGACTTTTTACGTGGGCAGATAGTGGTAAGACAAGGGAGAACAGTTTTAAACTAAGAGGGGAGATTAGATTAGATTTTAGGAGGAAATTCTTTAGTCAGAGGGTGGTGGGGCCCTGGCACAGGCTGCCCAGAGCAGCTGTGGATGCCCCATCCCTGGAGGTGCTCAAGGCCAGGCTGGATGGGGCTTTGGGCAACCTGGGCTGGTGGGAGGTGTCCCTGCCCATGGCAGGGGGTTGGAGCTGGGTGGGCTTTAAGGTCCCTTCCAACCCAAACCATTCTGTGGTTCTGTGATTCTGTGAAATATGATGTTGCAAGTGATAACTATTTAGATGTGACTATGCTGTGTGAGCTGTTCTCCTTACTCTTGGCAAGACACATGCCATTCAGGTCAGGAACGCTTTTGTTTCTTCAGAGCAACCTTCTCACCTCTTGTATTGTGACCTCTTGTGCTGCTGCTGATTTAAGCTTTCTTGTAGGTTGTCCCACAAGTGTGTCAGCCATGGCTATGTCATGGTCTTTGGATTTGAAAGCTGGCAGTGTTTACTGTTGAAGCAGCCTTTCTGGCAGCTGGCTGTTATCTTTGATATCTGCAACTTATTGCTGCCATTTTTCCACACTTACTAGAACTTAGGGAGGATATTTTCTTCAAGCAATCCGCAGTCACTTTCCAGGAGTGCTGCACAGTCAAAATACATGGTATTCGTGGAACAACAAAATGCAGAACAAACAGAAGATTGAAAAAAAGGCAATATCAAACAGTTAAGGTGGCCTCATGATCTCTGGTCAAATATGATGATGCAGAGCTTGCCAATCACTTGCTTTTAAATGTAAAACAGCTCTTAAATATGAATTGGGTATGGGCTATAGGATGTTTTCGAGTGTGTGTGCCGTGCAGATGTGATGGCATGACGCGTACGTAGGATTTACAGGGGGAGGAGAGCGACAGAGAGGGCAGGTGGGGACCAGCGTAGCAGTGGGATGGAGAACAGTGAGCACCGCAACCTGAGGCCTGTAAAACAGCACAGAGAAGCTGGGCAGCGCGTCAAGCCTGGAGAATAAGGACACGTTGCAGCAAGTTGCCTTGCTGTGGAAGGGTGGTGTTGAAAATCCTCTCACTAAAGGGGTGGGAGGCGCTGCCCAGCTCTGAGTGCCCATCTGCAACCAGCAGGCCTCACCGGGCCACCACTGCGCTCCCTGCAGAGGCCTGCCATGGGGCACGTCCCACGTCTGCTTTTCGCAGGGCCTCCTTCCCCAGGCAGTTACCCCGGGATGTGCTCTCACTTCAGAGAACAGTCTTATGGCCCTCAGCTGGATTTTGGCATTTCTGCCACTCCTGAGGCCACGGTGCCTGCTGAAGAAGGCTGCCTGCTCTGCTGCAGGTGTGGAGGAGCAAATGCATGTGGCAGAAATAAAAAGGGCTGAGTGATAAAATTTACACCCCCAACAAAAACATGTCCCTTAGGCAAATCCCTTCAGATATTCTGCTGATCACAAGAGCATAAAACTCTAGGTAAAAGGATGTTATACTGTAGTTTAGATATATTTTTCTTAATAACCCCTATATAGAGAAACAACTTTGCAATATACCTTATGTCTATAAACACACATATATATTTTTTGTTTTGTTTTGTTTTCCTACTTGAATTATTTCTACTGAATGAACCTTTTAAGCTCTGGGAAGTTATTTCTTAGGTATCCTCTACATTGTTGTTTAATCATTATTCCAGTTTATCAAAAAAAGTCACGATGACCTTTTGTTGCTGAATTTTGTACCTCTGTTGGCTAAATGAAAGCCTGTTTGGAACACGCTGTGAGATCAGTGTACTTGGGGAAAAATAACCTTCATGTTGTGGGATAATAAAGGCCTACATTTGCAATAAAATGAACACTCTTGATCCTTCTGAGAATTAGTGACTTTGTGGAGGACATGAGGCAGAGACAG
Source organism: Anas acuta (assembly GCF_963932015.1). Classification (NCBI taxonomy): domain Eukaryota; kingdom Metazoa; phylum Chordata; class Aves; order Anseriformes; family Anatidae; genus Anas; species Anas acuta. The sequence goes on along the minus strand of NC_088979.1, from coordinate 167,529,930 downwards.
TCCCCTCTGCAGACCCAGAGAAGTATTTTGAAAGTCACTTCATGTCTTCAGAGTCACTCCTGATGCCCTACAACACGAGTATTAATGAATTCCCAGAAGCATTTGTGGCATTTGAGGAAAAGTTCAAGCGATAAAGGCGCTCAGCACAGACGTTGCCTTGCTCTTGTCAAAGTGACAGTGCCGTACCAGAGGGCACGACATCAGCTCTGCTTCACAGAGGGGTTTCTGTGGGTTTCTTCAGAAATGCTGCTGCTTTCTGAAAGCTCACTGATGGCCACATCTCTTGCTCTGTGCAGATTTTCACTCGCTTTTCTCATTTGAAACACGAAGGTCCCATAGCCCAGTGGCTGGGATGGCTGCTGGACAGAAAGCACAGCTGCTTGTTGAAAACTTTTGTAAAATGGCTGAGTCCAGAAACAACAGAGGACCCTGATCAAAGCTAGACACTTCGGAAACATCAAATGTAAATCAATATAAAAGTTGTGTGTTACTACTGCATTTTTGAGATTTTTTTTTTTTTTCTTTTTATTTTAAACCAAATATTAGAATAGAAATCTTTCTGCTTTCTCAGAGCCAAAGCCCTGCACACAGCTGTGGGGCTATGCCCAGCTCAGCCTTTGCTGAGAATGTCTTTTGTAGCCCTTACAATTTTGGAGGTAAGTTTGAAAAAGCAAAACATGTATTTCAAAATCCATAGGAACTAACAAAGTGAGATCTATATTTATTAATTTTAAGGTTCTCACGCCTCTCTTTTGTCAATTTGACATAGTAAGTCAAGGGGCTTGAAGGAACAATGTTTTAAAAATGTCTTTATTATATGCTGAGAATTACTTGATAGGCTAACGGGCTTTGCTTTGCCACCTGTCAGCTCAGAGTCTCTTTTTGACACCATTACTTTTCTGCCAGCCTGACATGAACCCAGATGCCAGGCAGGGGTGGGAACGGTGAACCTCAGGAAACTCTTGGGAAATCGACCCGAGCGAGTGCTTCCAAACATCCTGCTGAAACGTGCACAGCAGAGCCTCAGCTAGAAACAGCTTTAGCAGCTGTGTGATGGGAGAAAAACACTGGCTGTTTATTATTGTGTGTTGCAGGCTGTCATCTTTTTTACTTAGAAGAAGTTTTTTGTTATTTTTTTGGGTGGTAATCACACTTAGTTCAGACCAGAACTCACACATAAATGGAGAATTAATCTTCAGTTGTTAGGGGTTGGCTTCTTACAACCGGACCAAATGTCCATGTGCTCAGTCCTGTTGAAATGTCTCCATGTAAAAGTGAAACACACATATATATTTTGTCCTCTTTCTCTGCCTTGGACACTCCTGGGATACTAAAGCATCACTAAAGCAAGCTTGAAAAGCAGCTTACACTATTTCCCATGCTAGCAGGAGCCAAACTTCCCCTGTTTATTATATTTATGTGAAAGAAACTAATGATTGTTAGCGAAATGTATTTTTGGTCTAGACTGTGCCCTGGTTATCAGTGCCCAGCTTCGCTGAGCACCAATATTTACACAATCCAGCAGTCGCTCTGAGAACAAATTCATCAACTTGCTGCCAAAGCTATGACCTCCTGTAATTGATTGACCTGGCGAACGGCCCTCTGCTAGCGACGAGGTATAAAAAAGAGAATTCCAAGTAAATGAGTGTCACTGGACTCGGAGCCAGCTGAAGACATGAGGGTGATACTGCTGGCGGTGGTTTACATCCCCTTTGCCGTGGCCGTGGAACGGTAAGAGCTTGCGCCTCGTGTCTCAGGTGGCTGCCCGGGGTGACCCATGCTTAGTGTTACCCAAGGTCTCTGAAAAGATACTGAAGAAAAATAGTGTATGAGAACTCTAGAAAGGAGATCCAGTTAGACTTTGTGTATTTCTTTTATTTGCATAGAGTCCAGCTCATTCGATTCAAATCTATCAAGAAACAACTTAAAGAAAAGGGAGAATTAGAAGAATTCTGGCGGGATCACCACCCCGATATTTTTGCTCGGAGGTACCTGCATTGCTTCCCTGCAGATATTACTCTATCGGTAGGAACCGCTTCAGAAAGGCTGTATGATTACATGAATGTAAGTACGGTTATGGTAATGCAATCATACGAACTCTGTTCTGTTAAGGCAGATTTTTTTTTTCCCCCAGCACATTTGAAATCAAGGCTCTCAAAGAAATTATAAAACTTGAGATGGGAGGCTCATTTTAAATACTAGACCATCAAAAAATAGCGTACTACTTTGCAAAATACAAAATAGGTAGATGTAGGTTAGCATGGGACCTGAGCAGAAAGCTGATGTAATCTAGCAGTGGTAGTCCTCTGCCGAGTTTAATCTTTGGACAGATCTCTATTGGTCTCCAGTGGGTCTCCAAACAAATGTGGAAGGTTTCCCTCTAACAGTCTTAGTTCAGGATTGGGTTTTTAGTAGGAGAAACTGATTTAGCTGCATTCTATTTATCAGACACTTGGATCTTTGCATTTTATAAAATATTCCCCAAATCTCATTTGTTTGATCACATGGAGCCATAAATCAATGATAAAAAAGACCCAAGTAGAGATTTTATTGTTCTGCTTTATCTTCTCAGCTTAATATATGTTAAGGATTTGAGACCGACCTAGATCTCTACACTGAGAAAAGAAAGACATGAGTTTCTTTGGATCTCACACAGGCAAGTCAACAGGTCAACCATTTTGTAAGCTGTCTTTCCTGGCTTTAACATTTTGTCCATTTGTCCATCCTGTGGACAGTAACGGGAAGGCAAAATATTTAGAAAGAATTTTCTGACACTTGAGGCTCATTAATAAATAAGTCACGATGACCTAGAGATACAAGTGAAGAAGAACAAAGGAGACTAACAAATTTCAGCCTGTTCTTAGACTTGTCAAAGAGGGATAAATATCAAAATAACAGAACAAAATCCACTCCCCCAGCATATCGAGCTAGCATCAGTAACAGTTTTGTGTGGGATGTTTGTCTTTTTTTTTTTTTTCCGACCAAAGTGACATAGTGCTGTTTTACTTAACAGATTAATCAATAAATGTTTGATATAGTGAGGAATAGCATCCTGCTCTGTAGCTGGATATTCTGTTACACATGCTTGCATTATGGTTATCTCATTCATGTAAACTCTGGGGTCAGAAACTATATTCAGTGTATTAATTAACAAGCATGCACTTGAAGATACATATTCAAATATTTGTATCGCTACAAACGACCTGGCACTGGGTAGTGCTTTTCTATCTCCCTATGAATTCCAGAAATGCTTCTTCCTAAAAATAGGTCTCTTAACGCTGAAGTGCTCTTTCATGGCCAGATATGGGCACTTAGACACTTGCAGGCTGGATGTTGATAAGCTTGTCACTTCAGCATTCATGTGTCCACAGATTATCTTCAGCTGATGTCCAAGGGCGGTCAGTGGTTCCTTTATCCTCTGGATGAACTTTGCTCACTACATCAGATCCAGTCTGTGGAATAGAGTTCATTTTTCACTTGAAAAGTAAAAGCCAGAGCCAGAAATGATTTCCCTCCTGGCAGAGGTGGTGTGTACTCTCGTTAAGCTGCACTTGCACTGCAGATCTCAAGGAGGTGCCGCACCGTGTGCCAGGGCCCACCTGCTCCTCAGCAGCAGCAGCCGGGGGGACAGAGTGGGGCTGACCACTTTGTCCCCCCCCAGGCGCAGTATTATGGAGTTGTGAGCGTGGGCACGCCGCCTCAGAGGTTCACCGTGGTGTTTGACACCGGCTCGTCCAATTTTTGGGTCCCTTCCGCCTATTGCATCAGCGAAGCGTGCAGTAAGAAAACCTTTTACCATCCCTCGCGCTCCTCGTGTCCTGGGTAGATTGGCCACAGCCAAGCACAGACCTAACTGGCAATTCATTTCCTTGTTTTCCTATTTGTGCCACCCGTGAGCAAAATTTGGAAAAAATCCAAAAGGTTGTGCTCTGAAATTGTCTGGAGTTTGGGAGGGGAGGATCTGGGGCAGCTCCAAAGGCTGCCCTCGCCCCGCCAGCTTGCTCCTGTGCTGCTGTTGCCCGGCCTCCCTCTGCACCACACATTAAAGGTGTGAAAATAAATGGGGGAGAGGAAGAGAAAGCTGCAGGAAAGTCAAGTTTTGTTTGGATTTCCTGCTTCTATTTAAAAGCCAAAATAAAAAAAGATAACCCCCCCCCAAACAAGGTATTCTGTTTGTCTGCGGGGGGACAGGTGCCTCTGTTGATGGCTTCCTTATAAAAAAGCCAAATCTGATTTGCCTGCATCTTGGCCAGTTCTGTACAGGGGAGTGGGTCCAGGACCTTCCCTCAGGGCACAGGTATCGTCTGTTCTGTGCAGGGGTGCACCAGAAATTCAAGTCCTTTCTGTCAGACTCATATGAGCATGGCGGGGAAGCCTTCTCCTTGCAGTACGGCACCGGAGAGCTGCTGGGCATCGCTGCCAAGGACACGCTGCAGGTGAGCATCCAGCCAGGAGGGGTGCCAGCCAGCAGGGCAACACCAGGCTGCTCAGGCTCTCTGCACTGCCTATAATAAACATACTGAATTCATCAAAATGGATCTGAAACGTATCTAATTTCTTGGAACCGGTGGTGCCCTTACTTCCACTTGTTCTTTTTTTCATGCTGGACAGATCAGTAACATCTCCATCAAGGGGCAGGACTTTGGCGAGTCCGTGTTTGAGCCAGGAACAACCTTTGCCCTTGCCCACTTCGATGGTGTGCTGGGCTTGGGATACCCCTCCTTAGCAGTGGGCAATGCTCTGCCCGTGTTTGACAGCATCATGAACCAGAAGCTGGTGGAGGAGCCGGTCTTCTCCTTCTATCTGAAAAGGTCAGTCTTACAAGTGACAGTGCCCAACACGAAGCAAAAGTATTTGGGTTGTTGATGGAGACAACAGTGCAGCTGTATAGATCTTCCATTCCAGGAAGTAATTTCCCCTATTGTCCTCTTTATTTATTTATTTATGTTCCAATTTTCCTCTGGGAAAAAAAAAAAAAAAATAAAATAAAAAAATGAAAGAGAAAACTGTGTTGGGAGGGATCATCAATTTTTGGACAGACAGTTCTTCTTGCTGGAGCTGGAGTCCTGAGCTGCTGGAGGTTTCCTTATTGCCAGTGTAGATGAAGAGAAATGCAGTGCTACACCCAAGTGGACACATTTCAGAAGAGAAATGTTCCCTAATCTGAACCTAGCTGTAACTCCACCAATTTATCTGGAGTTTATTCTGAGGTGAGAGCAGTAACTGGCTCAACCTGCTCCTGGTGCCTGCGTTCAGCCCTTGGCAGCCTGCAGTAACTGTTTTGAGATTGCTTGGAGGCTCCGACTGGGATCTATTCAGTCATAATCTGGAAATAATCAGGTTCAGACATCCATATCTGAATTTAGAAAGGTCTGTGGCTTGTCCTTTGCTAAGTGCAATCTTGTCGGTGTACGCTGACATACTGCCATGTCTCTGCTAACGTGTTCTGCTTCCAGAGGAGACGACACTGAGAACGGCGGTGAGCTGATCCTGGGGGGGATAGACCACTCCCTCTACAAAGGCTCGATTCACTGGGTCCCTGTCACCGAGAAAAGCTACTGGCAAATACATCTGAACAAGTACGTATGTATGTGTGAAATATGTGGTGAAATTCACCTCCCCAGGTAAAGCATGTGGAGGCAAAACCACCCAGCAATACAGATGCAGGAGGACTTGGCTGCAGTCTTTCACCTTTGAGGCCCTCAAAGAGGGGGCTTGCCAGGATGGGTCTGAGGATTACCAGCTCTCCAAATCTGCTGTGACATGGGTAGCTGGTTTCTGGGAGAGCATTTTTAGATGTTTTAATATGATACACCAATGTCCAAATTGACTCTTGGTGGACTATTCAGTGAAGTGGGGAACCAGGGAACTGAATCCAGCTCCAGATCCTGTTCTCATTTTTCCTCTTAACCTTGGTCAAAGCAGTCAGTGTCCCCTTTGTTTGTGCCTCATAAAAACCACGAGGATACACACCTCATCTTGGGTGGGGACAAGTTTGTCAGCAGACAGCAGGTTGGGGCTGCAGGAGTCCAGAGAGAGAGAAGTGGGCCCACAAATGAGAAGTCTTCCTAATGCTGCTTGCTTTCTTTACTTTTCCTTTAAAGACATTCTTGACTTTTAAGATTGGGAAGGCTTGGTAGCTGGATTTAACTGCAGGCTGTACTTCAGCCGGCAATGATGTGTTGCTTCAGTCACAGTGTGACAGTCACGATTTGTTTAAAGATGCTTTTTTTTTTTTTTTTTTTTTCACTTGCAGTATCAAAATCCAGGGCCGGGTGGCATTTTGCTCCCACGGTTGTGAAGCCATCGTTGATTCAGGCACTTCTCTCATCACCGGCCCCTCTTCACAAATCAGGAAACTCCAGGAGTATATTGGGGCAAGTCCATCACATACTGGAGAGGTAAGCACTATGCAGCCAGAAAACAGAGAAGGAGAGAAACTGGTATTTGGTGCAAAGAGCTTATAGGGTGGAAAATAACTGAAGCAATGGATCAGAAAAGTCAGAAAAGACCCACACCTGCAGTCCTTGGCTCCCCACACCCCTTTCTGGGGGTGTTGCATGAGCTGAGGTGCTCGAGGTGGGGCTGGTCATCAGGGATGTCTCTGTGCTGCCCTTCGTATCCTCTTGGTGTTAATTTTCTGATCCTTGGCAATATCTGAAGCACTGAGATAATGAGCCTGAGATGACTAAACTGACCCATCTCCAGGGAGGGGACAGCTTATTTTTGCAGTGCATTATTGCTGGTCTTTTGCTGACTCCCACAGCTAATACTACCTTACCATGGCTCCAGGATGTACAGTTCTTGTTAACTTCGCTGACTCAAAATTGCACTTTGGAGAAAATTAAGAGTGTTACTTTTGCCCAGTGATCCAGGCAAAGATCAGAGAGAAAGTAAGCTTTTAATCTGCCTCCCTTTGAAAGAGGAAGACCTGGAATTACTTCAGTGTAACTTATGAGGCTTCTGACTTCTTTTTCAATTAAATGTTAAATTTTGTTTCCATTCAAATTTTCAGATACATGTTGAACAGTTTGCTTTGATAACAAGTTATAATGGTACATACTCATGGATATAGATAAAATATGTATTTCCAAAGTAGTTATATTAATATAATACAAAAAAGAAACAGGTCCTTTCTGTATACAGTTATCTACTCCAATCCTGAAGTAATAGCAGTCAGCTGGCATCTCAGATTCTGCAAAAAGGAACCCGAAAGCAATGCTTTATGTAACTGTTTTTGTGGCAACGACAGACAGGCTAAGTATACTGGCTCAAATGTATCCTGGTGTAAGTGGGTGCATCTGTCAATGATTTTACCAGAACTTTTATCTCTTTCCAGCAAGGATTAATTTGCTCTGGATGTACTAGCTATGTAAATGAATTATGTCTTGCTTTTCATATCCTTCAAACTATTATATTGGCTCTGTTACCCTTATCCTGTGTATCCCATAGTTTATTTTGTTCTAATGGTATGACACCTGCTAGGTATACAAAAGATTTTGGTCTCAGTTTTCATTAAGCAGACTTAACAACAAAAATAAAAGTAGACTCTTCCTTATAGGAAGCCCCTAAAACAAGGACTTTAAACTATACAGTTTGCAGCAAAGATCCCTCTGGGGCTTGGAGCATTCTGCAGTGCCAGTTGTTTCAGAAAATAGTTAGAGAGGCCAGGAAATAATCTGCTGTGTTACTGTAAGTGAATGTATTATTTATAGAAATTAATGGACATGTCAGAGTTTAATTCTTCTTATTCTGTTCTTTAAATCTCACTCCAGGGCACAGTAAAATATAAAGTCCTGTGTTCCTCATAGGCTTTTTGGATTATTTTTTTTTCCCTAAAACTATGATGTTACTGGAGAGAGTACATGGGACCCAGTCCCAGCCAGGGCATTGGAGGAGTTTTGCTCAGCAGACCTTGCTTATTTCTTCTTCACTGGGGCTCACCAGCTTGGTTTTGCTTCCAAATTGTAAGGGAGAACATCAGAGTATCCCTTTACCCCTCTGGAGCTTGCAATGATTTTCATTTTCCCTAAGTCCCCAGGGCACTGGGGCAGGTGATCTAGGCTGATAGACTGGTTTGACCCAGTGTGAGACCTGCAAAGCTGGAGGGCAGTGTTGGGCTATAAGTCAGACTGATGTTTCTCTATGGTAAATTCACTATCGGCTGCAGCAAAAAGCTCAAATGCAAAAGACAGTGTTTCATACAAGCCAATCCAATCGCATGTCAACCAGTGCATTCCTCACAGTATCTTGTAGACTGCAGAAGACTGTCCAGCTTGCCCCACATCAGCTTCACCATCGGGCACCACGAGTACAAGCTGACAGCAGAGCAATACGTCGTGAAGGTGCGTATCCTCCCAGCTCCTGGCTCCCAGCTCCCGAGCCGGGGTTGGAAGAGACACTGCAAGGAAATGTGCTTTCCCTTCCAGGAGTCTATCGATGACCAAACCTTCTGCATGAGCGGCTTTCAGTCTCTTGACATCACCACTCGCTCTGGCCCGCTCTGGATTTTAGGAGATGTCTTTATGTCTGCCTTTTACTGCATTTTTGACCGCGGGAATGACAGAGTGGGATTTGCAAAAGCTGCTCATAGGAATGATTATTACTGAGTTACAACAGCATTTATTCTGCCTCAACCCGAATGCTGCTGTAATGATCTTCAGCAGACCTGTGAAAAAGGACTATAACTGAAACTCTGAACCAGAATGTAGCCACCCCTCCCCAAAGATTTCAGGGTTTGGGAATGATCCTTGTCCCAGATTACATAGTTTGGTTCAATCTCTATATATTCACAACCAAGACATATTTTCTTCCTGAATAACTGATGGACACCACAGCTCTCTAAATGAAGAGAGCTCATCACAGCTCATCTCACAGATCTGCAAGAGGGCATGGAGGATAGAAATGCTTAACAGTGCAGGACTGACGAGATGGCAGTTAAGGATGGGTGAAACTAATCCTGGTCTGATCTATTCTGGGTACTGTTTCTTCTTCTTGTGTGCTGTTTCCATCTCATTTCCCACTGACTTTCTTTTCCTCATTATGTTCCATGTTTTGGCAACCTTGTTTTCTTCGTGCCACATAAATTCTCTTTACATGGGCTTGCTCCAACCAATTTGTATGAAAAGTTGGACTTATCCCTGTGTGATCACCATGCTTTCCCCTACCCTTGCAGACAACTTCCTTTCAAACCTGCTTTTCCCCTGTGTTTGTTCTTTCTTGAATCTTCTTCTCTTTGGGGTCTCGGTGTTCAATGTTGCCTGCCACCTCTGCCCTTTGGCCATTCAGGCAGCTGGGAGCAGCATCTATCTGAATTGCAAAAAACAGATCACAGTCTTTGCAAGGGGAGCTGTTGAGCTTTCTACAGATTGTTAAGCCAAAGAAGATCCACCTGAATGATACCCACTGAAATATATGTTTTGGTTGTTAAAACTGATGCTGCCCCTGTTCATGTGAATAAAATTTCACCAAGCAAAATCTGCTTCCTGCTCAACACTGCCTTGTTTTGCATTTTCTTGCTGTGGTTTCTGCACTGCCAGGGCTGCCTGTGCTGAGGGGGACGTGAGGGTCAACAGCAATTACATTTCCAGCTTGCTTCGTGCCCTGGAGCGGGGAGATGGGATGTGTTGGGGCTGCTCTTCTGTCCCTAAAGCTGAAAAATATCTGTGTGTGGCAAGCTCTGAGCACGTTTACTTGGCTGGTGGAAGAGGCTATGACTTGAAGGCCTGGACACGAAGAGTCAAGTCCTCTCCGTCAGGCCCAAATGGCGCCTTATCTTCCACCTCCCCTCACAGCCAGGCCTGATGTGAGGTGAGGGCTGCCAGGAGGCAGCAGTGGTGGCAGACATGGCCGGTGTCCCTGGGCTGCATCTGTGGTGGCACTTGGGCAACCCTAGCCCCAACACCTCCTTGGGGACATGGGCCCATGTTTTGGGACCAGCTGGGTGGATGCCATGACTGGGCAGGGCTGTGGGGCACTGGGGACAGGCCCTGCTTCAGCATCCCTGGGGCAGGGACCGATGGCCTCAGCTGCCACGTGTGTGGATGTGCTCAACACAGAGCCAGCACTGTGCCCAATGCAGGCCTTGGCAGGGTTACCATCATGGGGTCTTAGGGTTTAAGGCTTCAGTTGTAAGACTCAGTAAATATAAATAAGGATAGGTGGTTTGTGTGTTGATATCTCTGAAATATTGATCCTGCCTTCAGGTGTGGAATGCTTTCTCTCTCTGGTGCATGTTTTCACAGCTCTGTATTTGCAACTACATCGTGTTAGACATCTGGTATCACAGCTATCAACCTGCGGCAACAATAACTCATCTGCCATTTGTTTCCTTTTACAGAAAAGATTAAACTGTATGAAGTTATCATTTATTTCAGGATTATCTTGTCTTATCCTCTCTTTCTCCAGATCATTCTTAAAGAACAGAGTGACCATAAGCAAACTCCTTTGTCTAGACAACTTATTTTTCATATGTGTGTGTGTGTGTGATATACCAAACATCTATGAACATGTATCACTCATTTAACAGCAGCTGGGTATTTCTGTTTTCCTGTTATGCAGCTGACTTACCATTCTGGTACATTTCCATTATTTCCAAAATACGTATGTATTCCTCAAACAGGAAATTGCAGGAAGAGTTAGAGATCTGTTATTTACGACTGAGGATTTTCAGGGTGGTAGGATGTGTCCCTGCAGTGTGAACACTGACAGCTTGGCTCTGTGAATCCTGGCATAGAGCACAAACACATCCTAGAAATACGTGGAAAGTCAGGCCGAGTGTGCAGGGACCACCCCTCTCTTTATTCTGATGTTATCTTATCTCTTTTAAGATTAACACCATTTGCTGGGCACAAGCTGTTGTTCTGACATATTTATCTTTCCTGGCCCTATTATCTCCTCAGTCCTTTCCAGCTTTGCCCACTTCTGTAGGTTTTCCTCTCTGGTCCTAGTAGACATCGAGCTGATTTGCATGGTGGGTCAAACCTTTGCCAGAAGTGTTTCTTGACAGTTCAGTACAGTCAAGACAACTGCGTTTCTCAAAATAACTTTATTCATGCAACAATTCTACATTGTTCACATTGCCGGTGAACGTGAATTGTAAATTGTTTGGGGTAGCTAAAATAGTCCATTTACCATGCTAAGGCAAATAGTTCACCAAAAGAAGTGCCTAAAAGAGCATGTAATTCCAAAAGATAATTTAATACAAGTCAGAACCCGCAGATGTTTGCAAAAGTGAGATAACAGACTAAACGAGAGGAAATTTTTCTGATAACTCAGCCCAGCAGTAGTTCTTTATTATTATATTTATATTATGGCTAACCTGGAGATTGCCTGCTGTGTGTGAAATGTTATTTGCTTATTGCAGAATATACTGTGAGAATTCAGATCTGTCATTCCTACTTTAACATACATCTGCGTGTAATAGACACCTCTGTGGGACTTAACTGAAGCTTATCCACTCAGTGGTTACTGGATGGCTTCCTTTGGCCTCCACTGAAGAATGGACACTGTTGCTGGGCCAGGGAGTCCTGGCAGAGTGAGTGGGAGAAGCAGAAAAATCATTGCTCATGTCATGCTTAACGGCCTGGCAGAAAGCATGAGTATGTGGCCTAGGTAGCAGCCAGGCCAAGAGGAAAATGATGGAAGCTGAGCAGAGCTGGACAATGAGAAGCTGGGAAGGCTTTTGCAGGCCTGGATGTGATGAGATAAAACCCACTGATGTCTGGGTTGGGGAGGATGAGCACTCTGCTCCCACACCTTTAACCCTGGTGGAATGAGTAGGTGTGGTGGGACCAGACCCTCAGTGAGGATTTGTAGGAGAGTCATCTCTAATCTCTGGCTGAAATCATCTTTCAGAGGGAAACACAGTACCTCAAGCTCATGGTCTGTGAGGACAGAGTTATATAAAAAGTCAGATTTTCTCCATAGCTGCTGAAAATCCTTTCTATATATGCCAACTGAAAATCCCTACAAGAGTGGGGGAATGAGATCAGTTGCCTCTGCAGCTCCCTACCTCTTGAGAGAGTGCCACAGCCCCTGGGCAAGCTACATACATCCTCCTTGGAGCAGAAACCAAGGCTCAAATCTCCAATGCCCAGCCATCAGAAGATTTACATCTTCTTCATCTTCTCTTTTTCTTAATTAAATATTTTATCCCTTTTTTTCCTTTATTTTTTTTTTCTTTTCCCCCCTCCATCCTGTAGTGGCATAGCTTCAGCAGGAGCAGATCAGGCTCTTGCCCCCACAGGCCACAAGCAAGGAGCCTGATTTTTCAAGCATCCCTCCAGGCAGTGGGAGATACCAGACTGAATCCCTCCAAGCTGAGGGGGGAATTGAGCCCACACCTCCCCTTCCAGCTGCTTGACTAGAAACCAGAGCTGTTGGCGATCTTGCAAGGATGTTACAGGCTTAAATCTGAATGCATGGCCATCAGATTAGATGGGAGTGTTCAGGGTGGATCCCTGAACAAAGCCACCTCTGCTCTTCTTTGCCTTAGTGTTTCCTCTAGGTGAGCCTAAACATCTCACTGCTGTGTGTGCTGCCTGGTTTGCATCCACTTCTGAGGCTCTCAGTTCTCTCCATAAGTGTTTTCCCCACAGGGTCACAGATTTGAAGCAAGTGACCAAATGGCTTAAAGCATGTCACCACAGTGCCTCCTGTTTAGGTGCCCAAATCCTCTGTTGGATCTTGCTCAGGACTTGTCTGAGCAGCATGCCTGCCTTTCTGCACTTTCCAACAAATCTGTGTGAGAACCATTTTCAAGAAAAGACAAGAAGTTCAGCCAGAACCAGAAGCAGCACTGTCAAAGTTTTCTTTCACTTTTCTCATTAGAAAATTCTACTATGGCTGTTTCTTTAGTGTCCAGGTTACCCAATAAGTGCTGCATTTCAAATGTCTCTGGAGCAGCAGCAGCAGTAACATTTTTTCCATCACTTAAGGTCCTTTGTTGTGAAGTTGTCCCAGGATCTGTCACAGGAGGTGGACCGTCAGCATTTGGCATTGTACTGGGACTATGGAAGCTCGGTAAACTCCATCGCTGGAGGTTTCCCTCATGATCTGTTACGAAACCAGCTATGTTACTACTATGGGGCTCATGTTTGGACTCCCCTATCATGCTAGGAAGTGACTGATGCACGTCAGAGTCTGGGAGGTATGTAGTCATTTCTGGGGGGAAGAAAGGGAGGTCCAGAAGAGTCACGTCTGCCTCAGTTAGGCTCCTTTGGAGCTTCTCTTCTGGCATGCCTGTGGTGCTCTCTGTTTGCAGAGCTGGTTTCCCCAGCACATCAGGTGCTTTCTCCTCAACTTCAGAGATGATGACCTCGGGAACCGGCTTGCTCGTCTCAGATGAGGTGTCACTGTCATTGTACTGCGTCTCATTCCTCGAGGTTTCAGTTATAGGGCCTAGATCTCTGCTGCTGTGGAGTCTGTTACTTCTTTCAACTCCTTCATGTTTCTTCTTGAAGCTTGAGGTAGAATGTCTCCCCCTTGTGTGCATTTCTTGCAGCCTTCTGATGTGCCCCTTTTCATCCGCTGGGAAAAACACCGAATTCTCACTCGTCTGCCGATTGTAGCGCCGGTGAGCAGGGGATGAAGGACTCTCATGGACGCTGAGAAACCTTTTGACTCTTCTCAGCACTGAATGCTGTCTTCGGTGTTTCTCCTCTTCCCAGGGCCACTCTTCCCCATAGAGGAATTCGGTATCAGCCAGCCTGCCAAATAAACCAGGTGGTAGGTGTTATTTGGGATTAGGGTAAGGGAGTAAAGAAACCCTGCACAGTGCTGTAGGCCTTCAGGCAAATGAGAACTTCAGGTTAATGAGGATAACTTCTGGTTAATGAGTACAACTATTGTTTCATCTGCCAGGCCATTCACTACATGGTAGAGACCTCGTCCATCCCAGAAGACAAGTCAAATTAGCTTGGTTACCTGTCCTAAGGGCAAGGATTGCAAAAGGACTCAGGCCAAACCTGAGGCAAGGAGCTCAGGAAGGAAACACTAACCCAGAAGGACAGAGGAAGTTTCATTCTGCATTTGTGAAGATGTTAGTTTAGGGGACTGGAGAAGAACTTGGATTTGGGCTCAAGATTTATATATATTTGCTTTCAACTTAGACGATCCATCAGACCTTGTTTGTGGAGTCTGCAAAACTAACTAGCTCTTCTTTAGAGAGCTGTATGCAGAAATATTTCAGAGGGGAAAACAGTTAATAAGAAAAGCTGTTTGCATTTCATTGGGGCTAACATAAAACTATTCTTCATCTACTATCCCTCATTTTTGTGGAGTGCTTCTTATTAAAAAAAATGTTCTCAGACTTAATAATGTTTCTTATATTCTACATTATTTTTCTTGTGGTAATTACAGTAAAATAAATTATATTCTATGGATTTTTCTTCTTCTCTTTTGGCTATAAAATAGTTTTTCCAGAATGAAAGAACTTCTGAAAAGGCTGTGTGTGATAAAACGAACTGATATAAAGCTTTGTTCTTTGTATTACAAGGCAAGCAAAAATGGAAAAATAAGAGGAATGAGAAAACATCAATTTCCTTTCCAAGACCAAATGAAGCAAAACAAACTAAAGCAAAACAAATCCACCTTTTTTTTTTTTCTTTGTTTTGTTTTGTTTTGATGAGAGCTGGAAATTTTTGAAAAAGTTGAAAACTTTTTGAGATATACTTTTAAGCTACAAAAAAGACTGAAGTTTTAAAAAAGATTTTCAGATAAAAATGTTTACTTGTCCTCGTATTTGCTTAGGCGGGATGGTATTTACTTAGGCGGGATGGTATTTACACCTACTGTCTTGTTTTATATTAGAGCATGTCACAAGTGTTTAAACTTAACATCTTCTAAGCTGACTGGCCTATCACTGCTCTCTAATATAGGTCCTGACAACACCCGGCAGTCCTATAAACTCCCAACACTTCTTTATAACAAGGGTTATTGTATTGGTCTTAGAAAATATCTCCTCTTCTTTATCCCTTCACAAAATCTGACCATCCCAGCTTACTTGCCTAGATTATTAGTCAATGAAAAGCCATACAACATTTAAGATGACTTCTTGTTTATCTTCACAAAAATTTGGACTAATTTTATCCAGCAAGGTAAAAAGGCATCATCTGCTAATTGCACAGGCAAAGGAATAGCTATTTGGGGTGTATGATTAAGCTGTAGTAAATAAAAAATTATTAATATAGCTTTTCACTGTCTTCAGGTGCCGTCCTGTACTCAGAGACTATCAGCAAGCCCCCCCCCCAAATGTAATCTGTTCATTAATTAGACAACGTGTGCCATGGATGCACAATTTGTATGAGCACGTGGATTGCTGAGGACATCATCCTGTCAACACAAGCCTGTCCACCCCCTCCCAGTAACATAATTTCCCATCTCAGTCTTCCTCATTCACAATATCATCACATCCTTAAGTCCCACGCCTCTTTATCACATTCCCACAAAGGAAATGGTCTTAATCAGGTGTTACAACCTGGAACTCCCAAGGCAGCTGCTCCAAATGAGCGTCAGCAGGGAGGACCAGCCTTTGGGGACTGGTGAAGGTGCAAGCCACTGGTGCCAGCCCGCAGCCCTGCGCAGAGTGTCCGTCAGCCAACAAAGGTACTGGGCTGCCCTGGTGGTAACCTTTCTTATGGCATTAAGGACTTCAGTGCCACTCACCCCATTTCAATAGTCGATCCAAGGAATGACGGAATGCAGTAATCAGCAGCTGCTTTTGTGTAGGGCGGCCGGGCAGAAGAGTCATTCCAGTAAATATCTTTCTCCATCCTTGGTAAGTTCATGTGCATCTCATCCACCGCCAGAAGTGAGACCTTAGATATTTTTTGTATAAATTTTGTCACGTTCAATATATGACAGCATACAAAATAATCTGCTTTGAACTCACAGACTCAATATTTGTTTCAAAACCCTTTAAAGTGTGCCATGTATGGTGTCCTAGGCAATGTGAAGAGACTCGATGTTATTAAAATACATCCCAAATAACCTCCTACACCCACAAAATTCTACATTTTATTGTAAATTGATTCTTCTGTGCTGTGAAGATATTTCTTTGGGATTGAAGTCCTTTCCTTACAAACCATGTGGTTAAATGGATTTGTAATCCTACGTGCTATGGGCAGTCTGTGCAGGGCGTTAACCATGCTCCTTAAAATGTTCCACAAGTTGAGGAGCTTTTTGATAGGCCTTGTCCACATTTTAACACCTGCACAATCAAGAGTGTGACTGTCCTGATTTAGGGCCTTGAGATATATTTTGTAAAAAGGGTTCTCTGTCACCCTTGCACACGAAGCCTGAGGTAGTGTTAAGCCAGAGACCATCTCTGGCAGGTGTGAAGGCCTTTCCAACTTGATTTGCTTGATTCGCTTTATATTCAGGTTTGCTTTTCCTGCCCTTGCTGCCCCTAAGTACAGTCTCTGAAGTACCTAGCACTGATATTATATATAAATATATATATATATTTAAGGAAGATTAATATATATTATTGTAAACATTAGACATTCAGATTAGCAGAACATGTTTTTGTCTAGATGGGAATAAATGGCTTTTGTATTTTGCAGGATTAAACATTATTTGTTTTTCCTGGCGTAAAATGAGCTTAAAGTTGGAGGTAGTCTGTTCGTGCGTTTAGTCAGGCGGCAAGCAATGCCAAATGCCAAAATTGGGGTGCATCAGATTATGAAAATAAAACCTGGGGATTATAGCTATAGGTACACCTTCAGGGAAAGAGTTTGTTTTGATGACGCTTGTTGCCCTTAATTTGTACCTCGATGTAAGAAATGGGATTAAATGTGATGATGATCTATAATGCGGTAAAGCTGGAAGTAGAAATAACAACAGCAACCTGCAAGTTTCGATCGATGCACCAATTAGTTTCAAAATCATCATCATCTTCTCCAAATGGATTAATAAGTTGTTCTGCGACCTGAAAGGGAAAGGAGACAGTGTGAATGGAGGTTGGCAGGCAATGTCAGGACTGCTGCTTCAGAGAAAATTTGATCTGATTTTTCTCTCCCTCCCTGCCTGTCACTTGCAATCATAACACGGGCTCCAGTGTGATGTTTTTGCCAGTCGAGTGAAGGAACAGCTTGCTTTCCCCATGGATGCAGCCCCTGGTGTCTCGTTCGTGCTGTCAGTCATCATTGTCGGCACTGGCCTACAGGATTGGAGAAACGTCCGGGGCACTGTGATTGTCATATAAGATATTCCTTACCTTCCCTCACTGCTGTCTTGGGCTGATTTAAATTAATGATTTAGCTGCTGAAGGCTCTGTTATTGCATTATGGTCTACGATACTTCACCAGCCCATTCAGTTAATATTTCCCAGCAATGCAGCTGAAGCCTTCTGGAAGGCATACAGCTGCATTTTGAGCCCAGGCCTGGATGCCAGCCCCTAGCCGCTCCCTATTTTCCTAAGGTAATGCTAACTGCATCCCTCTGAGTGTTTTTGAGGAAAAGCAGTCCACAAAAATCCTCAAATATAATGAAAGCCGTGTGTCACGTTAGCCAAAGTCAAGATCCTGGAGATGGCCAGGGAGCAGTGGTGAGGTCCCAGCTTCAACATGGCATTGAGCAAAGAGACTGCAGGGTTAAACAGCCTCCCTTGTGCAACTTGCTATGGGCTGCTGAGATCTAAATGACTTATAATAGCAAGGCAGTCTCTCTGTGGTTATTTATTCACATGTGCCTCATGATTAAAGACCTCTCAGCTGCAACATTAGCTAATCACTTGCTGACTCTCCTAGGCCAGCAGTGGAAGGTGAAGAATGAGGTGCTGAGAAGACCAACATTATGAAAACCTCATTGAAGGCAGGAGGAATGAAAAGTAGACAGGGGACGCCTCTGCTCAAACCCATTGGTGTGCCCCGGGGCACTGGATTTCAGGTACGGCCATGTAGCTGCTGGAATCGGAGTGTGCCAGAGCACAAATGGTGCTGTGGCTCTCCAGGGAAGACACTTGGCGTGAACTCAAGAATCACTGCTCCAAAACCCACTGCAAAACCTATCACATGGGCTAAAAAAACACAGTGAGCATGGTCAGGACAGAGGGAACAGCAGCAATGGCCTTTTCCTGGCCACTGGCCTTTGTTGTCTGGAAAGGAATGTAACGCTAGACAGCTAAGGCCTGTATTTGGACGGCCTGTCTATTACAGTAACGAAAATGGGGATTTAGCAATGTCTCACGTGACGGGAAACCTTGTCCCTGTATTGCAGGTATAACAGATCAGGCCTGAAGCCAAGGAATGAGCTCAGTTTCGCCATCATTTCTGAGGAACTGCCAAGTTACTGGAAGTCAATAGTGCTGGGCCCTTTACACAATCTGGCAGCCGAAGCCCAACGCACTCAGCAGGAAATGGGCTTTAACCTTCAGAACAGAAATATCCCGACTCTGTGGCTCTGCAGGTCTGAGGGAGCATTGCTGATTTTAAATCTGCTTTTTAAAAGGTTCTCCTCCCTTTCATTGTCTTATGCAGAAAATTTCTCAGTTATTATGGCATCCCACACCGGCTGTTGCCTGGAGCTGGCTGGGAGCCTCAAACCTAACCGGAAAAGATGCTACTGACAGCCTTGGGTGTTGATGGAGGGGAAGGCATTGGGCAGGGGAGGCAGGAAGAACAGCATCCAGTTTTGTAACTTGCTAGTAAACCCCTGAAAGGCAGTGCCTAGAGATAAAGCCTCTATTCTGCAACTTCAAAGAAAGTCCATGATGAATACACTTTAAAAAGATAGGAATTTAAGTTCTGTAGGCATAGGCATCTACCCTGCTATTAAATGTTTGCAATCCTTGCAAAACCCTTGCAACACACCAGCTTGGTATGCTGCCTTCTTTTGCCCTGCCATTGTGAGGTGGCTGTGGGATGAGGGCTCTCAAAATGGAGGTTGTAATGGGAAGAGGGCTCTAAATGGCCAATGTTATTCCATTTATTTCCTAACAAAAGTGAGCTCAAAGTTTCTAGCTATGATTATTAATCCCAAAAGGAAACCTAATGTACAAATTTGCTTTTCATTCAAACCTTGATACTCACTGCAGAGGAAAGAACCAGTGTGAGGTGTGTGCTTTAATTACTCATCTATCAGATTGATGACGGGATGTTAACTGACGAGGCATCAATGGGACGATGGGTAGCATCCAAGTCCTTCCATAACTCTTTTTTAATGAATGTTTTTATGCGGTGGGATTGTAGCCAATATTAGCTGCCATGTTTGATAGCCATCTGAAACTGGAGACCTTTAATTGCCTGCGTCTGATTAGTTAACAGTAGACACTAAAGGCAGGCTTTGATCCTAAGAAGCAAGTATGATTTAGTCCCGTTCAACTCATGCCAGGTCTGCAACAACAGTAATTCCCCACTGCACAGCAGAGGGGGAGAAAACTTTTTTTTTTTTTCTTTATTTTATAGTCCAAGTCCTGGGACTGGATTTTGCTGGATTAATGCTTCCTTGGGGAGCTGTCACTGCTCTATTAATAAAATGGGCTCTTTCAGGTTCCCAACAATTTCTTACAGTAAGATCTGTTGAGTGGAATTAAAAATGTATTGGATGACTTTTTCTTTATGACCACAGGACACTCTGGGCTGAATCCTGCTTTGGTATAACTCCATTAATCCTTGGTGATTTTATAGTGTGCCGTGAATCTGACACCTTGACTTTGGCTCTGACACCTTCACCAGCTCACCCAGGGAGGGTTCCCCCATCACCTTCCCAGAAAACTAGTTTACCTTGAGCCATCCTGCGTAGAAGAAGAACTGTAACAGTGTGAAGATTGGAATGTAAAGATCTAAGTCATGTCCCTGATACCCTTGGTCAGTATCCAAAAATTGGCGCCCTATCAGGCAGGCAAAGAAAAAAGTATAGACTGCAAGAGTAACAACCTGCAAAGAACAAAACTTAATTGGAAACATGTCATAATACAGTCTTATGCATAAGGCATCACATATCCAAAGGCCTCTGACTGCCTTTTGTAATACTATTTACAAATCTGTAGAAAATGTTACAAATAAAGAGGCCACATGAGTAATTATGGCTAGGAAGTAGACCCAGGAAACAAAAATTTTGGTGCTTCCCCGCTCTCCAGATTATGCAAGGACTTCAAAACATCTCTACATTAAACACAACTTAAATATTTAGCCAGGCGTCCATAATCCAGTGGGACTCAAGGAGTGCCCAACAGCCTGGAGCTGCCAGTCAAGTCTATGGACATTTGGCACAAATCTCCCCTTTTATGGAAAACGTGTTTCAAATTTTGTGAAAGACACCATCTCAGTACCTGGGTATAGACCAGTGGAATTCCAACCCAGTCATAGCCAAACAAAAGGCTACACCAAGACCGGTACTTATTCATCTCCTGAATGGGAAGGGAAAAAAAAAAAAAAAAGGAAAAAATAGAAACAAACCCCAATGAACTTAAATGGCATCAATTCTGAATGATAAACATTTTGTTACAGTTCATTTTTATACATGTAAAAGGACAGGGAGACAAGAAAGTGTAGTATAAATTGATTAAATTATTATATCCAGCAACCCATTGCCATGCTTGAATATTCACTTAATTTATGGAGTTTAAATGGTTTAAGTATGTTATCTATTTCTTCACAAATTGTATTTTGTTTATATTTATCTACAATTTAGTTATATATGAAAGAGAATGTGTTCTATCATATAAAGGATGTTTGGCCATGTAATAAAATATTCAGGGAGATTATTTTTCCTGAAACTGATATTAACATTTTCAAAATGCCAAATAATTCTAAGATATTTTTTTTCCTCCAGCAATGGACCAAGTATAAATTTACAGTGAGGCTAGAAGAAATCTTTACTCATCAAATTGTTGTTTCAGGTAATAAATACCTCCTTAGTCATATAAATACAATCCCAGTGCACTGCTGCTGTGTGTGCCTGAGTGTACAGTGGTGCACAGAGAAAAGTGGTACAGACTTTGAGTAAGATCATTTAGATGACTGGAGAGTCATGTGCACTAAATCAAGTTGTGTAAGTGAAAAGCTACCGCATAGCAATTTAATACTAGTTTTCTGTAGATTTACTTTTTCTACTTACATTCATTAGTGTCTGCAGATCCACACTGTCTCGAATTCTACCCTCTTTCCGTGCCTTCGATGCCAAATTTCCAAACCAGACAAAGGGAACCCAGTATTTTAGGTGGGGAGACTTGAGGTCATCAAATATTTTTCTTTCATATCTTGTCATAAAACCTGTGTACAAACAACAGCAGCAACAACAAAAAAAGAGTTGATTTATTCTGTGCAGACAGTGCAATTTATGTAATGTATTTTGAATATGATTATGTTCATATGATATTTCCATAGAACTATGCAAAACACTAATTATAATTCTAAATAGTAGTCTCCTTTAAAAAAAAATATTCCAGCATGACTCCTGCTTAAAAGCAACTTCTTTCTGCACTAGGTATCTGAAAAATAATCCTTCTTGATCAATATATGCAGCAATTTGCTATAGCTCTGTTTTTCTATGCGACTGCTGACATACTGTAGATGCAGATAATACTAAGGACTGTACAGATCACTCTCTAGTTTCATATCCTACTTTTAGAAAAATAAGGAACTGGATAACATCAGTCAATAAACTATCACTTTTCAGCAGCGATGGCTTTTAGCAAGATGTCATTATACGTTGCAAGGCAGCCCGGCGACCTTCTGATCCTGATAATTTTTTGGTAAATCTGCAATGAAGTGAGCAAGCCAGGGAGGACGCGGGCATGTGCATGAAACATAGCACAGCAGAGAGCGCCCCTTCTGCCAGTGAAATGCTCCTCTGCCAGCCTGTGTTTCATCTTTGGGGTTATGCAGGTAAGTGAGGAGAAGGAAGAGGAGCCATGCAGAGAAATCCTGCTGCTCATGGTGCACTGGGCCATGCTCTGGGGCTGCAGGCTGAAGGCGTGCTGCACTCTGCCTGGCAGCCTGCCTGGCCCTGGCGCTGGGAAGGCGTTATGTTTCCTGCAGGGATAGCCTGGCCTTGTGAAGTCCTGCTTCCCTCCATGGTGAGAAGCTCCAAGGGCAGCCAGGGCTGTGTTTGACAAAATCTGTGCTGCCTGGGATCAGCATGGGGGCAGCTGGCTTTTTTGAGCAACACCTCAACCCCTTTGGGCTTTGTGGGTAGGAAAGTTCAGCTCTGCTCTGCTGTCCTCCTTCCACCTGTGGCTTTGAGAAAAACAACCTCAGAAATCTAATGACAGGTAGCCTCACATTTTCTTTTTTACGAATCTTAGATTTTCTAGTATAAGAGCAATCTTTAGGTTTGAGGATCTCAGTTTTTGCTCAGGTGGGTATAAGGCCTCTTTTGCTGTGTTGATATTAGAATTGAAACAGGACAAAGATAGTAACAAAGCAGCTCCAAAATAAGTGGCTCATCCATTACTACAGGTTTAACAATAGATGGAGTGCTGTAAATTCAGTTTTGGGGAACTGAGAATGGAAGTGATTTTCTTCTAGT
The DNA here is from genome assembly GCF_963932015.1 of Anas acuta. Classification (NCBI taxonomy): domain Eukaryota; kingdom Metazoa; phylum Chordata; class Aves; order Anseriformes; family Anatidae; genus Anas; species Anas acuta. The sequence continues at coordinate 167,507,457 of NC_088979.1, read as the reverse complement.
CCTTTAGCTAGTAGCTAAGAGTTGATCTGTTGATCTGCTCTTACTAACTATGGTGATGATACATGAAGGTGTGAAAAAGAAATATATACAAACTTCCACAACTTTTTTTTTTTTTTTTAATGTGAATAAGCTAAGAGCAAAAATTTGTTAACCAAGGTGACCTCTGTAAACACTCTGTTATTGACACTAATGCCACTGCTGTACAGTTGCAATAGTACAGCACAGGAGGTGCGAACACTGCACGTACTTGGAAGGAGCACAAGGATGGTACACATTGCTGTTGGGCTAGAAGAAAAGCAGGTCAGCAGCAAGATATGGTATTCCTGCAGAATCCTGGAACTTAAGAACAGAGTAATATACAACTTTTAAAAGGTGCCTGTGTGGTTTGCAGCCAGCTCTCATAATAAGTTGCACAGAAATAATTGGGTGACTGATTATTGACCTGCTAGCCACAAATCCTCCTGACTCCTGAAAGTCAGTCTTTAAGGCTGCTTTTAATTTTTGGCTAGACATATTTCTTATTATAGGGCAGGAAAAGGTGTTTCTCTCATGCTGAAACAGAAGGAATATAAAAACAAATGACAGTCTGGAGTATGCAATTCCCTGGAGAGTTTCTGGGAAGTCATTATCAAGAAGGGCACAGCCTGAGGGGTTCATGAAGAAAAGCAAAGCTCCAAGAATCAGTGGAGCTCTGCACTTAAACTGGGTACCTTTTTGTTGAGAAAAAAATAAACATCACTGTTCTTTTCAAAGTAACATTCAAGTTGCCATTATTTCTAATATAATAAATGGCATTCATGTTTATATTAATTAAATATTGTCTTTGATGGACATTAATAACACCTAGAATACTTATCACAGAAAAATATTTCCTGCTAGCAAATGTTACAGCAACACAAGCAATACACAGTACAGAATTGCTTATTGTAATTGCAGGGGTAAGAAAGCACCTTATACGCCATGAATTACAGGAGAGGATATTAAACCTCTATTATTAAACTTAAACAGCTTCTAAATATGTTCATCTTATTTTTATCTAAGAGAATTTAAAGAATTAACTGACAAACTCTCTGAACAAGAACATTGGAACTGGAAGACTGGAGCAGTTCCAGAAAATATTTGGCAAATACTCTGCCAAGATCTTGAAAAGGGTGATCTAAGGAATGATAGGGCACTGAATACTTGCAAAAATGTGAAAAGCTTGACACGGGATACAATCAATAAAGAATGAAAAGACAATAACGTGAAGAGTATTAGCCAAAGTGATCTTATGGAAAAAGTATTAACGAGAATACAAGTCTGGCTGGAAAAAGTCAGTAGTGCTCTCCCTGAAATGATTCACGGGGTATTCAGGGCTCCCATCAAAATGGGATGGATTGAGGCAAGACTGGTTCAGGGTGCCCATGTCAAATACTGTAATGGCTAGAGGTTAGAAGAAGGAACTGATCGGTGGGCATCTCCCACATCTCCACAGTGTGCTAACAACAATCAAATATATATGTTTCTTTATTCTCATCTGAGAAAGGATTAGTTAGGTACTTCATCCCAGTGGTGGGTCTGGGATTGTGTACTTCAGTCAACAGCAGGTAGCCATGTCACTGTTTTCAAACCTCACGTTTCTCTTCAGCACCTCCTATTTGGTTTGGGTGGCTTGCTGCCCAGCAGTTGACTCATGTTTTTCAAGATTCACGTTCTTGAGCATCCACCTTTCCTCTCACAACTTGAAACAAATAGGGTTTGAAAGTTAAGGACTGCCAGGCATTTGATCCTTATGGCGTATGTGCTGCAGTACTCAGCATCGTGATGTCATGAGTCTGTGTGAAATGCCTGCCTACAGTTCCATAAAGAATGGTAAAAATGAAATGAAAAGCTTAGAAAATAGTTATGAGGAAGATCCAGAGCTGAAAACCATACCTTGCAGGAAGAGACTAAGGAAGATGAAGCTCATATTTTTTTTCAAGTCTCTATGCCCTCTGCTAATAGGTAGTTATTGAGAGAAAATGGTGTTTTCACCTAACTAAAAAAAAGAAAGAACAACCAAAACCATTTAAAAATCCAGTGAACATGAAAATGACTGCATGCAAGTTCAGGCTCTGAATGAAATTCCACTTTTCAACAGTGAGTTCAGTGTTGTGAATGCCAGCTCTGCGGTGTATTCTCCATTGTAGTCAGCTGAATTTTAAATCAGAGCTGCTTAGATTCCTAGAAGGTATTACAGTTCGGTCAGAAATTGCAGCTTGATAAAGGAGGTTGTGAGTAAGCTTTTCTGCCGTGTGTTGTGGATGAGTCAGACTAGATTATCATTGTCCTGCTCTCAGATTTAAAATCTACGAATTTAAGCAGTGCATTTATTGAAAAGGGAGATGTGTAGCAGTAGTTACATTATGGCAGTTCTCAGTTTGAGAGCAAAATGCAAAATCGGCACAAGTTGTTTCAGTGATGCCTGCTCTGTAAGTATCAGATTCTGCCACTCACGTTCATATTAAATGTTGCCCTCCCATGCAGCCTGTTATATAATGCCGCAGGGAATTAGGGAGGGGATAATTGCAGAGTGCTGTCTTAATCACTGGATGCTCGTAGTAGCAAAATATACCCTCAAGTGCTCAATACTGCATCAACAAAAATTCTGTGGCACAATGTGCATAAGGACCTACACAATCTGTACTGAAATCCACGGAGCTGCCTGCCAATTCTTAGTTGTGTAGTGTATAGTAGAATGTTTTCCACTGTGCAGAAAAAAAAAATAAAAAAATCTTGTTTTCCAGTCTACAATTTTTGTACAATGCTGCGACATTTTGTCTCTTTCAGAACAGATTGTCTTTAGCAATAGGGAGGCAGAGCTGGATTAGCCTGCTGGAAATGTGGTAATTTTCCAGTACATGCTAGAAGCAGATTGCTTGGAGAGAGCGACAGAAGCTTCCTTGACCTCTCACAGGCTCAGGTAAACAATATTTTTGAAAAGCACATGGAAGAGAACTACAAAATTCAACTGAATTTTGGAAAAAGAGTGACAACACAAATGATTTTTTTTTTTTTCTAAGATCAGTGCATTCTGCATGGATTATTTTTTTCAACATCCAAAGCTTCTTACACATATTTGAATGTGTATATGTATATACACACTGCATATTTTAACTTGCTACAACTTTGCTTACTAATCCATGCCAAAGGAATAATTTTAAGAAATGTAAAATGTTCAATAAAAACATATCTCCTATTTGGAAGAAATCACCCAATCTCTATGCTGGGAGAATAAAGACATGTTTAATACTTAGTATATCTATCCTTGAAAAACTAAGTTTAAGGTGAGGTTGTAAATTCAAAGAAAAGTCCCAGAGTTTGGGATATTCAGAGTATATCCCAACCAAACTGTGACCTATTCAAACTACTCAGAAATAATTGAGATGAAACTGTATTTGTGATGTGTCTGTGGTAACCAGCCCCTGATGCACTAGACCCTAGACATTGAGACAATAATGGATAAAAATTCAGCACTCCTAATGCGTTATATGACATCACAACTACGTCAGTTTTCACGCCTTGGAAAACTTTGTACCTGCTCCAGGTGCTTGTTTGTTGGGGACAGACCTATTGCCTCCACAATATCTGCAAAAAGATCCATATGGGAGTCTCCAACTCATTCTGCTTTCTGTAGGGCCACTAGATGAAGTCTTGAAGAACACTAAAGGTGTCCATCTAAAGGCACTTCAATTAATGCAGTGGCAAAAAAGTGGCATTTTTACAAGGGTTAGCATGACAGACACATGGGGCCAAAGAAGAGAGAAAACATGAATGTGGTTCCTTCCTTCCCTGTGCTCCTACACATGAGGGAAAGAAAAAGAAATTCTGGGAGAAGGACGCAGCAGTACCTGCACCCACCACATGGTCCATGGTGGGAAACCTTTTGTAGACGGCTGTGCTCACGGAGCGAAAGATGAGCAGAGAAGTTAAATTCACGTAGCGCATTAGAGTCCTCCTGAGCAAGCGGCCGTATTCATCTCTTCCCTGGACACAGCTGGAGATCAAGAACATCAGTCGGTCTGGCCATGGCAAATTCACAAACTGGTTCCACCACCGGTTCACCACCAACGTGACATAGAAACCTGTGGGTTGGAAGAATAAAAAGGTCCAGTCCCTATCACGGCTTCTGCTTAGCTTACCTTGATTTACATTACAGGGCATTATTCATATCACTAAGCTGCTACATTTCCCAGAATAAATGCAGTAAGTCATGTCAAAATCAGTATGTAATCAATACTTATTTAGTAGACACTGCAACTTAATGACCTGTTACATCTGAGTATCTCATACAATGTTAACACAAACTTCCAAATTTCCTTTTCTGCAGTAGCCTTTGAGTGAATTTAGTGCTTTGCAAGGTCAGGCACAATGTACCAGTGTTAGTGGGCACTATATATATTTATATATATGTTAAAATGCTCTTTTGCTGCAATATTAAGAACTTGAGCATAAATGTTGATGTGACAAAAGCAACCTGAATTTAAGGAAACCTGCTGGAAGCCGATGACTTTACTGTGAGCCTCTAATCTCCTGTATGCCCCTTAGCTCTGCAATGCTTCCTTGCACATACACTTACAAGATACTTGGACAGAGACAGTGTTGGAGAATAATTTCACGTGTAACCAGTACTTAGGACAGAGACAGTGTTGGAGAATAATTTCACGTGTAACCAGTACTTACCAAGCACGAAAGTTACTGGGATTTGTTCTGCATATTTGTCACAGTAAATTGATAATTTTTCAAAGAACCGTTTTTGGCTTCCTGTAAGAAAAAATCTGCAGCAAAAATAAAATGTATATGTCCTTTTGCAATATTCTGGCACTACAAAGTGCAAATACATGCAAATGATCATATAGTTGTATTTGGGAGCAAGCTTGGCTAACGTCTTCAAGAAGATTCTTAAAGTGCTGAATGGTTGTACCATGTAATAAAGAAGCTAGAGAAGACTATTATTCTCATGGTCCTGCTGTTTTCTCGTGACTAATTCGACTGGCACTGCTAATTAGAGTAAATACATCTTTAGAATTAGCATGCTATCTCACCCAGACCAGTGATGATAATAAGAGGTAAGTGAGCAAGCAGAGCTTGCTCTCATTTTCCAGAGGCCTGCTTAACGAAAATGCTAAGGTCTGTTTGAAGTGCAAAAAAGTTGCTGATTTCTACTCACTGTTATTTGAAAATGCCACATTGTTGCAGCAGTTTTTGCTCTTACTCCTGCAAAATTTTGCTTATCCACAAACTGAAAAACACAACTGTATCCGTCTTGTAGTGGGGAAAATATTCATCAGATGATAGAAAATTAGTGGAGCACAGCAACTTATTCCCATGGAGAAATATATCTAATGAAATACAGCAGGCTTAAATACAAGCAATTATTTTATTTGGCTCTATAGGTATTACAGTTATTCTTTGATTTCATATAAAGGGAACACGTGACAAAGATTTGGTGGATTTTGCTTACAGTCATGTAGTCAAAAATGTGGTATATATTAAGTGCTTTCCATGTCATATTTATTACAGTCTTTAATTGCCTAACTTTTCAGTGAAACTAGATTAATTTAAATGAATGTCAGACTTCATTTTTTCTTACATATTAATACTGCAACTTTCTTTCTGAATGTACAGGTATAGACCACTGAACATTGTGTGAATGTGGTCATTAATCACAAACAAACTGAAGCTATTTTTCCTTGTTACACATAAAAAGAAAACACCGGGGGCTAATTACAGATTGAGGCAAGATCTGAATCATGGTTTTGATACACTTGTGTAGTGCACTTCATCAGTTAAAAGGCTCTCTACATTAAATGGTGCGTTGCTTCTGTTTAATTCACACCTTGGTGGAAGCAGTAGCTCCCCTTCTGGCCTGGCCCTCACGGGTGCTGTGTTGCACCCAGATAATAACCACAGCGATTTTCCAGCTAGTCTTGCTTGTCCCTTTGCAAGCTTGGATCTTTAAAAATAAAGTTAGTCATGCCCTCCTACCTTTAAGGATAAATTCACCTTTCCTGAGAAAAGACTATATGACCTGCCCCTCAAATTATTCACTTCAGTGTCATCAGTGAAATTACCTCTGAGCAACTGGAGACCAATTCTGCAAGCAAGAAATGCCTATACTCATCATTCAAAGCAGAGAGGCGCACACAGTGCCAGAATGATAAAGGCTAGATATCACGGGCTACTTATGGGTATTATTAGTTAGCCTAACTAACTAATTTAGGCTAACTTATTTAGCCTAACTTCAGCAGAAGGGTTGCTCAGCATTGGCAGAAGGCTGAGAGTGGAACCAGTTGAGTGCAATAGACCATATTTTATTTACACTCTACGTGCTTCTTCTGGATCTATGAAATAAATGTGGAAATGAAAGGAGATTACAAAAGGTTCGAGGAAAGGATGACAATTATGTGGCACCCCCCACCCCAACCAGTCACTCATCAGCCTAATGCTACAAAGTGTGAACCTTCAGTATAACATTTAATGAGATGTCAATTGGAAAGAGTGTACCTGTATAATACACTTATCGCTGTGTAAAGAGTAGCAAAAACAATAAATTCTCTGTACAGCAATTTGTAGATGCTGCCTTTCCACTTTAGGAGCAATCTGTGAAATCCAAAGAAAGTGGCATTTGCTACTTTGCTGGAATAAGTGACTGTCATCGTCTTGGCAGGCTGTGCCTAGAAACAGTGGAAGAGAAGCAGGAAACCAATAACATTTTAGACAGCGTATCCTAACCTGAACGCACACAGATATACACGCACAAATATACATATAACAGTATACCTAAACATATGCTGTGTGTTTCTATATGTAAAAAGAGAGAAAAATGTGAAGATCTCATGGTTACAAGCCCTGCTGAGCTGCAGGTAGATGGATGCAATGTTTGGTTGGCCCCGGCCACCACCCAAAAGCAGGAGCCAGCGCCAGATGTGGCTGCCCGCCTGGGTGGCAGTGGCAGTGTCAACGGGGACACATTACACCTCCGAAGCCTCTGCTTACTCCCAATTTTCTCCAATCTGGTGCAAGCAGAGAAAAGGAAGCAAATTTGCTTGAATTTTTCCCAAACTCTGTCAGAGCTCCAGCAGCAGAAGCAAAGCTGAATTCACCAATGTACCTTCCTCCCCAGCCGGTATTTTTAGCTGGCTTTGGTAATTACACTCATCGAGAAGCAAATGAGATCTGGAGACGGCTTCTTTCATTAACAGTTACGACAGCAGCTGAGATCGGCTGGGGAACCCTGTTATTTTTCTCCTTGGCAGCTAGACACACTCAGCACTACGCTGGTGCTTCAGCACTGCATGGCCATGCAAAAAAAGCCACGGGGTTGCTCAGGTAGACAGCATGCAACACCACGTAATTAAAGCAGTGCTAAAAGCATACTGGCAAATATTTTACACTGTTTTTCTTGCTTACTCGGTGTAGGGATGCTACAGCAACTTTTCTGTGCTTGCAGAGAATTTAACTCCAAATAGAGATGAAAGCACTTTTGTACAGCATTCAAGAAAAGGAACAAACAAGACAAGCACAAAGCCTCAGGGTAGTTATTGTGTAAGACACTAGCCTAAATATTGTTCTTGTACGCATTTTCTTGGTGCCAGTGTAGGTCACTTACTCTCAGAAAGAAATATGAACCCACAGTTAATAGATGGCTTGATAGTGTTTTATGTAACTTGGCTACATCTCCTATGCAGAGCATAAAAACAAGCCATTAAAATTCAGCTGTAAAAGTGCCACTTTTTCTTTTAGTCACCATGGGAATCAGCAGGGAAAAGACACCATAAGCCTCCTATTACTGACAGACTGTCTCTTCCCATGTGCCGAATGTCTGCTTGAGGTTTGCCAGCTTGAGCTCTGAGACTTTTGTTTTGGTATTGTGTTTTTTTTTTTTTTTTTTTTTTTTGGAGATGCATGGTTTATATTCCTTAGCATCCAAATCCAAATGATAGTTTTTCTGCATCTCAGACTGGACACATCCCTTTAAATGTTGTTGTTGTTGTCATTGAACTCCCAAAAGTTAAATTCAGGAGCCAAACTGACTGGCTGGCATGCAGAGGCTAGGCCAAAGGGTAGGAATGGGGTAGAAAGATGTTGTCAGCATCACACTGAGTCTCCTGGGACGGCTGTAGGAGGCTTTAACCTTGCCCATAATGCCAGGCAGTGTGTGTGTTCAAACAACACAGTGAAGAAGTGTCCACCAGGGTCACCTGTCACCAGCTCCAGCACCCTGTTAGCTGCAGGGCTGTGTTTTTTCCCCCAGCTCCCTCCCCAGTTTCTGAGATCTGTGCATTTAGTGTGTTCCCCCTGGCTTTCCTCTACAGCATCAGTGCCTGCATGGTGCCAGAAATCGACACTAGCTCAGCAGGACAAAATGGGTTCACCCCCTCTAAGGACCTGCAGCAAATCCTGCCTGGAAATGCTAGTGGGTGGATTTTGGCTACAGCTGCAGAGCTGTAATGATAATAGGATTCCGGATTATGAATATTTCCCCTGACATTAAGCTGGGAGAGGGGAGTTTTCTCCGTGAAGTGCAATTTGCCTGCTTAAGTTGAACAGCTACATTTCACTTAATCAGATTCCTGCCATCTCTCTTAGCACTTTGCTTGAAGTCCTTGGCTGTGAGTAGAAAATCTTCATGTGAATGTGGGAGGCATGGGCACCAGTGGCTTTTAATTTCTGCCTCGGAAATGGGGCAAATAAAAGTGAGATTCTCACAGCAATTTCAGGCTGTGGTGCCTTGGTTTTCTTGCCTTGCCTTGCCTGGGATGTTCTGTATTTTAGTTTCCTGCTAAGCAAATGTGTTATTGAATGTTGATTGTTGGGCTCATACAGGGGTTTCAGGGTGAAATGTAATGTCCCAAAATACACCTTAGGTCAGATTAGGTGACTTGAGATCACTTCAGACTATAGGAACTATGACAGAGAGCAATGTGTCTGTCTGGTTAGATCTTAGCAAGTATAGATTTAAAACTGCACTTGTGTTTTTCCCCTGTGAACAGCTACCACCACCGGGGTACTGCACACACACATTTAGGCAGCAAATTTTTGCATAAATCCTGGTGCCGTGGCTGATTCCTGTGTGGTGGTCCCAAGCCTTTGGGGCATGGGCAGCGCTTGCCCGAGAGTCCTTCCAGCATTACTCATGGTCACAGGAAATTAAAAAGCTAAAGCTGAGGCTGACAGGAAGAGCGAAGGATCACGATGCCCCCAGCACATTCCTGCCTGTCTTGGCTGGGGCCACAGAAGGAGAGGGCACTGGATCGGACACCGCAGGAACTGCTGCCATGCAAGACTGTCCTGTTAATCGCCTTGCCCTGGGCTTCATTAGCAGATACGGGGCTAGGCTTTCTGCTGGTTTGGATTTGTGAGCTCCGACGACGTGACACAAGTTATACCCATTTTGTGCCTGCAGAAACTTTGGCTCACATCCGCGACATTGCTTTTCCTTTGGCTCAGTGTTTGCTCCCTCTCTGAAACTTTCTCCAGCCTGGACCGAAATGTGAGGTATATATCACTCCACTTGTGCTAAGATCATCAGATGTCCTGAGACATAAATGCCTAAAAATAAAAGATCTTTTTCCCCGCTAATATTGAGCCCAGTTGTAAATAGGATTTTTGCCTGGCTGAGAATTTCAGGATGCATTAGAGTTCGGAGAGAAACCACAGTAAAAAATAACAGCAATCAGCGTTCCCTAACTGACCATTAAAGAGACATTACAGAACATATAAATAAATAGTGCCTCTGCGCAGACCTACCCTTTGTCATTGTGTTATCTGATTTATTTGTTTATGGTATATTAGAGAAAGCAAGCGAGAGAGAGAGAGAGATCGGCGTTAAGTCAGACACAAAAGTACATCAAGCACGCTCCATGCCCACTGACCTGCTATTTGGATCTGGCAATCCAAGCACGAAGGCAAATCCCGGACCCTTCCTCTTGCTCAGACGTCCCAAACAGGGCACCCCTTGGGGCTGGTGTAATCCCTGGGCTCTTCCCCTAACCTGAAGCAGGGGATCGCTTCCACCGAGCCCCGGGAGGAGAGGACTGACAAGCACAGGGGTTAAAATGTCTTTCCACTTCTGGAAGGCTGTTTTTGCCAAGTCCTCTGTCCTGTCAGTTACACAGGGAACAAACGCAAGCAGCAGCAGCAGCAGCAGCTGCTGATCTTGCTCTTTTCTAGTCTATAATTATAACGCCGCTCGCCGTCGGAAGGACCCCTTTCATTTGGATGCAGAGCCTTGCCACGGCTTGGCCAGCACCTCCAGTTTTCTCCATTTTACTTCCTGTCCCCAAACTGGGAAAGGCGAGGAGCGTTTTCATCTGGGACCTTAGAAGAGTCACCTCCTCAGACCTAGCACTGACTGAATCTAACCAGGAAGACCAGACAACCTGGACAAATTTGGGACAAATTTAGGGATGTGCCCCAGCTGCACCTGGTTCCCACCCTGCAGCACATTGCTGCTCTCCCGCTGCCTTGAATTGGGAAATGAGGGCAGCAGGGCCCTCAGAGCCTCCCATCCCTCAAAATAAATGCAGCGGCTCTTACCAGAAGTCCCATCAGGCTCAGTGAACCTGTTCACGATGGCACATTGGCGGCTTTGTGTGACTGGAGGGAACTTCTTCCCCTCTTCCCCTCTGTAAAATGAGATGGACTCCCTCTTTTATGACTCATGGCATTAAGAGGGAGCTGTAAAAGGTGACAGACTGTGAAAGCCCGTGAGAGGCCATATAATGTTGCCATAAATCTCTATGGAGAATGAAATAGTGTGGCTGCGAAATAAATAAATAAATAAATAAAAATTCCAGGGGGAGAGAGTAAGCAAGATTTATGGATTTAATACATTTTATGATGAAAGGTTTTTTCCCCTGCCTTCACCCCATTATAAGGTACAAAGCTATCTGAGAGCACTTATTTAATTAGGACTCTCTCTGAAAGCAAATCAGCCGCTGTCATTGTTTGCCTTTCTTCCCATTGGCAATCGCAGAAGGAAGACACTTTGATGTCAAGGCAGGCGAGACATGAGACTGTGGCATGTGTGTGTCAGGCAGCGGCCTGCAGTGAGAGATGACAAATCATTTTAACATTCGGTGACTTGGCGTGAAGAAACGCGCTGCCCGATCCTATTACAGCGACGGCCCGCCCCGAGAAGACTCCTAATGACAGGGATCTTCTAAGGTCATCGTTAAAATAATCACTCAGACCTGAAACTCAGACCCCACGGGCTGCCTCCATCCACCTGAACGCGGAGGAAGGCAGGGAGGGAAGAGCTATAGCTTGTGACTGCTACCGGGAGTCCCCGCTTAAGGAGCTTGTTACATTTTCTTGCTGATGCCAATATCTGCGGTAGCATGAATGGAGACCTTTTGCTGTAAATTTTAAGGCAGCCTTACATTGTAATTCAGCTCTTCTGTTTGTGTTTATGTTGGTATCTTGAATGCAGAACGTGAGCAGCACGTTGGTGGGAAGCTGCAAAAGCTCAGTTATTAGAGAAGGGCCGTGAAAGCCATCACCATCACTTCTTTGTCCCTCATCTCACTAAGGACTGGCTACAGAGCTCTGCAAAAATCCTTTTCTTCCAAGACATTAGAAGCTGCCTTCTGCTTTTAAAGCAGACAAGAAAGAAGGGGACCTTGGGAGGAGGAATACAGCAGCAAATGCTGTTCCCCATTTCCAACAAAGCGTCAGTGATGTCAGCTAAGGCTAAGGACTGAGGAAACGTTGTTTAACTCTGCTTTGCTCTTGGGGGATGCTGACAGTCGTGACAGTCCTGCTGTATACAAAATGCCTGCCACCTGTGACCTGCTATTTGAAACTAGAACTGATATCTCGTACTTTCTTAAAATCCTGTCTTTCTGCCAAATTCATTGAATGAGCAAATCTAACCTACAAGGAGCCTCCTGGGCTATCTGAGTGATCTTCTGGCCCTTTAATGCAAGGTTTAGCAAACAAGCAAGTTCAAATAGGGTGCCAACTGAGTAACTGGTTAATAGGCAGCTGATGTGTACAACATAATAGAGGGAACAAATAAATGTGTATATTTTGTGGAATTAAAAAGATTTTCTTTCTGTAAGGATTTGTATTTGTATTGTGTTTCCACTGTAAGATGCGTGGGTGGTCATCACCATTTATTAGATTTTTAAATGTAATTAAATCCACGGCAGCAAATGAAGTTTTATAGCAAACTCTTAAAATCTCATAATAATGAGTAAGGGCCTGCAAAGTATTGCTGGAGCTCCAGTGATCTCTATACTATAAATCACTAATTATTTCACCTTTGTATTTGAGGAATAATTCTGCAGACCCTGCAGACCTTCTAAAACCTGTATGGAGTCTCATCACAGATCATTAATCCAAATGAAGATAGCTTCAAGACATGATAAGTAATACTTTGAGATATTCACACCTTTGCTCTCACAAGCAACTATTTTTATCAGGTGTCATGTGCCTGGTAGCATGTAGAAATGCTGTTTGTACACAGTACGTTTCTAAAAGGTCATCAAAAAAGGATAGATGTTTGAAGTGTGTAAAACAGTATTTTACATTTGCAATGAATGGCTTAAGTTTATCATTTCTTGTGCTTTTTCAGATCTTTCATGATGGACATCCTTAGCATCATTGACAAACAAGGGCAAAGGACATCCTTTGTTTTTACAGACATACATGGAAGACAGGAATTTGAGAGGTCTCATCTGCAAAAATAATTTTCAGAAGTTTCTCTAGATGTTCAGCTCCACTGGTGATCTCTACTAATGGTGTATTTTGCATCCACGTTCTCTTTGTTTTGGACAAATATAAATTGCAAAGGGACAAAAATATCGTCATTCTGTGTAACTAAACAGGTTTCTGCTGTTACCATCAATGGGTGTTTAACAAGACAATGCAGTGCAGGAGATGGTAGGAATCTATCAAATACAAGTTATTTCATTTCTTGGTCCTTCCTGCTTATTTTCTCTTGATTTTCTTTTGGTTTTCCAGTCTTCTACATTGGACGATTTCTGGAAGAAAGTAATTAATATTGTGTGTTAGTGAAGCTTCAAGCAAACACGACAGTATCTCTAACAATACATTATACCAATACCCAATGAAATGTCATAATAACAAGGCTGAAATGTAGTATGAACAACATGAAAGAATCCCCTCGTTGAAAAGAAGTGAATAATTAAAGTGTTGGGAAGAGGATGGTATTAAAGAAGCTGCTGTCAGATTTTCTCAGACAAGAACGGATTGGGTTTTGCTTTATTTTTCTACTTACTGTCACTAGCTGCTAGAATTCCTGTCTTAAACAAATGAACAAATTAACATAAAATGTCCTCTGACCTTAAGGGGAACATGTGGAGAGCTGCTGTGATATCTTACAGCCTCTTTCGTGAGAGAAACGGCAATAATTAAAAGTTAATCTACTGTGAGAGATACCACCATACTTAGAATCACTCAGTGCGGGTTGTGGAAATATACTTTAAAGCAGGCTGGTTTATCTCTGGAAGTCACATGGTAGGATACTTCAGAGGATTACAAATGAATTCGTCTGCAGCATAAAGCCGGCTGCCTCCACGGATTCATTCTCAGAGTCCTATAAGACCGTATTCAGGAACACTTCATTTTGCATCTTCCTTGTAATGAAATAACCAGCATTTTTTGCATAGTAGTGCTGGGTTTGTTATTGTGAATATTGTTATTACTGTGATTGCTGTCAGCCTCAACAATCTTTTTATTGCCAGAAGGTGCACACACACCAAAGTGAACTGATAGCATGGCACGGGAGCTGTCAGACGGAGATGGGATGGACAAAGCACCATGAGTAAGGTGTCCAGGAGCCGGACTCAAAGGCCAATACCTGGGACAACTTTCTCGTGACTTAAAATAGAGCTAACTGCATAGCTGGGCATAACCAGTCTTTTTTACTTGGGGGATCTGTTGTAAAGCTGAGGTGCAATATACTGCCTTTGTTAGAGGTGTGATTAAACCACGCTGCTGCAACTGATGGAAGAAACCATGCCCTAACTTACCTGTAAATGTAGAGGCATGTTACCACTGAATCCATCCAGGACTGTAAGGACAAGGGATTTTCTTGAGCTGTATCATGGGCAGAGAGGTTTTTGCAAGTGTCTGACTGTATGAGTGAAAAAGAGAAAAATGAGGCAGAAGACATTCAAAGAATGATCTGGAGACTAAGGACAGACAGAAAAGTGTCTGCAGGAAAAAGTGTTTAGAAAAAGCGAGTTCTTTTGCTTTAGATGTTTTCTGTAAAGGATTTGGAACCAGAAACTATTCATTGCTGCTGCACTTGGGAGAACAGGGTTATTGGCATTTGTGTATAAAAAAGGATTGCATTAGGATGCCTGACTACCACCAATTTCTCTTTGTAAAGGGAAAAACTGACAAGAAAAAGAGCTCTTTTTCTTATTTACCTGATTCTAGTTCAAAAAACAAACAAACAAACAAACAAACAAAAAAAACAAATACACACACACACACAAACAACACCCCAAACACACATACAAAAAAATCCTTAACAATACTTACTGCTGTTAAAAGAAGTCACTTTATAAACACATGAAAAGGATAAAACTGAGGACTTGACTCAGGGACCCAGACAGTCCTTCTAGTCCTGCCTTAAAGCCAGTTCTGGTTTTCCTTCCTAGCATAGTTCAATGCTAAACATTTCTCTCAGAGCTTTGATTGTTTTGCAGATGTTGATTAAAAGAAAAAAAAAAAAAAAGAGTATGAGAAGAGAAGGTAGCAAATTGAAAAGCGAGTTTAGTGAACCAACATAGACAAACACAACCAGCCTTCCCTTTTTGTATTTCCACCTGAGCTACAACAAATCCTCTGCTCTGCTTTCCGCAACTTTTTGGTTAAAAATGCCTAAATCCCCTTGGAAGCTTTTGGAAAATACGCCCTATGCTGTTTGTTTACCTTGGTTCAGAATCGAAAGTCTCCCTGCTCCCCCAGCCATGAGGTTCAGTCTGTGAGCCAGGAGTGGATGGACTAAGCCCCAGGCTGGCTGGAAAGGGGGAGAAGCTTGTTGGGTTGCTGCCCAGCCAGATGACACACGGGTATGGCACGCTGCTAGTTGGGGGATTTGTTCTTCACACTCCTCTGGGTAAATCCTTGTTTTGACTATTTTAGTGAGGTGGGGGAAAGCTTTTCCTGCCATGGTGAGTGTGGGTACATCCCAACTCAACGTATGTAAATATTCATGGAGACAAGAGTCTTGGGAACGGCTGGCACTTTGGAGGCCACTTTGCTTCCATCTGTTAGAGGCATAGCAGAGTAATCCTTCTCTTTTTTAGAACTGAAACTGTTCTGGTTTCCATACCACATCAGCTTTTTTACCATCTATGGGACTGAAGAAAGGATTTCAGGAAACCCTCTCCGATCTGCTGCACCAAGCTCACAAAGCATTGCTGCCATGGGCAAGTCAGCTCAGGAGACAAGGAGAAAAGGCCACTGGGGTCATTCCTATGCCCGGTAGAGTGATGTCCATACAAACTAGAAAATGTCGGACGGAAGAAGAATAAATCGGCTTTTCTGTTGTGTAGGGAAATGGTTGGCAACTGCAAAAGCTTTCCATTAAGACCGGTTTTACTCCTCAGAACATGGCAATAACTGGCAGCCTTCATTCGAGTCGGTTTCTGAATCTCTGTGTCATTGAGCAAAAATAATGAAAAAATCTGTCCTGTAAAGCTACATTTTGAATGTTTATAGAAATTTTAGTCTGAAAAAAATGAAGACTTCTGAAACACTTGTTTTCTGAATGTTATAATACGGCCACATGTTATGGGGAAGGAGAAAGAAGTCTCAGGAGTTTCAGTTTAGAGATGGATAAATCAAAGCACAGTGAGGGTGTCCTGATCCAAAACAGAACTGTGAATAAAACACACAATTCCTGAATCCTTACCCTATGTTTTTCACTGTTACTAGCTGGAGTATTTAGTGGAGATATTTTTGAAATCTCCTCAGGTAAAAGGATTCTTGAGCTTTACAAATAGATTTATCAGGATTACAAAGTTTGGCTTTCAGGTGTCAAGTTTCAGGTGAAAATGCATTTTGTATTTTTATTTTCTGATTTCTGAGTTCAGTTTTGGCATCTCTGCCATTTTCCAGCTAGGGATGAACATGGTGTACTATTTTTAATTGCACTCAGGATCTGTCCCTGGCTTGCTTCTAAAGATAAACGAGACCACATGTCAGTCCTTACATAAGTTGGTAAGGCCATTTCAGTCTTTTGTTTCTTCCGTTTAGTATTGAATTGCATTTATAAGCACCTTCAAAAAACCTAGAAAAATTATTTATTTTATAGGCAGTGGCAGAATCTGACTAGTTCAGCAACTTGTTTGCAGGATCAGTCCTATGGTCAAAGTGGACAATTTTGAACTAGCGTGCTCAAAGGGGAAGTTAATCCTTGTTACTTAATAGTTGCTTTGTGTTCCTGGTCAAAATAAGAACTGATGTTCTTTATTCATTTGTATTTTCCCTAATGAGGGTGGGTTCTGTGTATTCATATAGTTTTGTTTTGTTTTGAACACAGCTAAGAATTTGCCTTTCTTGTTATATTGTGTCAGTGAGTGGGTTCTGCAGGTTGTGTATAGATACATGCTGTGCACTTATAATTAAGCAATACAAGTCTTTAATGAATATTCACTTTTTAGACACCATTTGAAGCCCTTATTTCTCTTTTCTTATTTATTATGTTGACAAGTCTAACAGAGGAGAAGACTATGAACTGGTTTGAGGTTTTGATTCTGCAACAGATTAGTTATGTGATTTGAGCAAACCATTTGAGTCATTCCAAGACAAATGCAAAAGAAGCAATATACGTGATATAGACAGCTTTTGAAATTCCCTCCTACGATGTCATTAAAAAGTGAGGGAAACACTGTCTTGCATGAACTACTGCAAGACAGTACATGACTAATATAAAAACCATACTCAAAACACGGTTTTGAATGGCCAGTTGTTAAAGCACGTCATCTCAGAGGATTGTACTGATTCTGATAATAAGCTATACTTTAACTAATGACTTGGCTGATGGAACAACGAATGCACTTACTAAATTTGCAAGATATGAAGGGCCAGAATCTTACAAGAACCATGAGGAAAGATTAAAATAACTCTTTAGTCTTTGAGAAAATAGAGGGGATAGATGATGCTGTCAAATACAGTAAAGATTGTTGTTTCCTGTAACCGCTGAGATAAGCTCTTTATCTCTTGTCCTACACTGCAGCAAAGGAGATTATGTTAGACTTTAGGAAGTATTTCTGGCTTGAGGATAGCTGGCAGTGGAAGGCATTGCATAGGGAAGCTGTGCAGCAATCTCCACCACTGGAAATTTAGAGAAAGTAAACATCAGTCTTGTCTATTTGCCTTATTTTTTATTTTTTTTTTGGTGGTGGTGGTGGTGGTGGTGGTTATTTATGCCAGTGTACCAGTTAGACTCACTTTCCAAATGTGCAGGTAAAATGTTGAAGAAATATACTTGACTGAGGAATTATTGTCTGCTGTGGTTCCTCAAAATCTATAACTGGTTCAGCTGAACTAGTAGAAGGAAAAATGTCTTTGGAATAAAGTTACAACCTCTGAACCTTTTTTGTACTTTTTTTTTTTTTGGTACAAAAAAATTTTTGTACATTTTGTACAAACAACAAACTTTTGTTGTTTCTTTACACCATGCTATGGGGTTGCTACACATGTGGGACTTCTATGAGTATATTCATCCTTTGGTTTGCTTGAGTTTATTGGTTTTTGAGATAGAAGAAATAATTACAGTTTATCCAATGTTAAAAAACAATAAAAGAAACCAGCAAAAAAATACCACAGGCAAGTAAAAACAAGATTTCAAAGTTCATCTGTTTTAATTACCTGTGAAATTTTTGAGGCATCCTTCCACACTGGACACTCAAACATGTATTAAGAGAAGAACAATCTCCCTCCTTTTTTCCTCCCAACCTTTAGGAGAAAAGATTTGCTTAGCTGGCATTTTTGTTTGTGCATATATGCAACAAATTTTAAACCAGTTCAAGTCAGACCGAAGAAAAATGCTGCTCCTGGTTTCTTTCAAGTCCTGCAGGAATTCTTGCCTTCAGCAGAGAAGACTGTGATGTCCTGGGCCTGGCTTCTGTGAAACACCTTTGTCGCTTCTGCTTTTTCTTCCCTGAAATAGGTTTCTTAATGTCCAGTGGGTTGTAACGACTAGTGAAAGACACAGACACATATAAAGACCCTGTCAAACTGATGGTTTAAATGCAGTAGAAGATCTGGACAGACAAAGGTGCCATGGTCAGGGAGACTCTGAGTGATGAGGGAACTATTTGCAATGATGTTTGCCACATTTTATTCAACAGTGACTGGACAGAAGCTACACTGATGAGACCACCACTCAGTACATGGATTGCTGTGGCCAAGTCTGACACTGCCAAGATATCTATCTGGCTTTTTTTTTTTTTCAAGATCTCTATCTGGCTCTCTTGGTTGTCACCTCCTTGGATGAACCTCAGACCTGTGCTAGAGGTGCCTTTGTCTCTAGTCCTGTCTCTTGCTCTTCCTGACAAGACTTCTTAGATGAATCCTGGGCCTGATTTGATATCTCATCTTTTATGGTCACAAAGCCTGTTGCTGTTGCTAGTTCTGGACTGTGCCCTCACTGGTGGGGTTGCCTGTGGCTCCCAGCTCATGATGCCTGGAGGAATAACCCCACTCTGACACTGAAGTACACCTCAGGAAACAGCCAAGGGTTGAATAAAAGCACTCTTTAAGACAAATATTTACTTTTCCTTTTTATGTCTCTGAATTTAATCCAAATTATTTTGACTTTTTAATTTGAACCATATAAATTATATTTTCTGTAGCTTGTTGCTGCCTGACTTCTTAAAGTATTATATACAGCAAAATACAGGAATATTCAGACAAAATAAATCTGTTGGTGATTAATTTTAGCACAGTCAAATGTCTTTGAAACTGTATTCCTTTTATTTCTTGAAATGCAAGATGTCTAATCTGGTTAAGACAGCAGATTGTCATGCCAAGTACAGTCATGTACCGGATTAAGAACTATAGGATTACAGATCCTAATTATAGACTCTTGTCAGTTTACTATGTCTTAATACATTGTTTTCAACCTCTGATTCCACTTGTCATGTCTTCTTTGCAATCACGTTTTTAATGAGCTTCCTGACACATCTTCTAATTTGGCAAACCTGTATTCTGATACCACTGCACGGGTTCTATTGCATAGCAATACTAGGGAATTAAATAATTTTAAAGGTCAAAGCTCTTCAAACTGAAAACTCCCGTTCTATGAGGCTTCTTGCAACAAACTTCAAGTTACACTGCTATTTGAATACTTTAATTTTGCACCACTTAGTTTCTTGGTTTTCCAGTTCCTTCCAGAAAAGCTATGGATGATGACTTTCTGCAGCCATTTTTGGTGTCTGAGCCATGTAGTCTATGTAGATTCACAGGCTGAAAACCGGTCGAGAATATATTACCGTTTATAGGTAATATATTTACTTTATGATGAATGGCATTGATGTTTGTCTTTTGACATCCTCTTTGTCATATTATTTTGCCCTTGATGAAGCTCTTGCTTGGCGGATGCTATGGTTAATGTGTCACAGAGAACATTACTTGTCTGTGGCAATGTCCTGCAGGACTGGCCAAACGGGATTCTTTCACATTCAGTGGAAAGCTGTCAAGATAATTAACATTTCAATTATTGACTGGAACTTGGCCTAGATTCCTTAACTGATGAATGGGACAAGATCTTGTTTACATCTTTTTTTTTTTTTTTTTTTGCTAAAGTTCCTCACCAAAGTGCAGGGTGCAGTCAGTGCAGCTGTCATTGGAAGCACGCTCCTTGGTGATCGCATTGGACCAGTGGTAAAATTGAGCCCTGGCTACGGCAGCTTTCCAACATTTTGCCTACTGCTTCTAAAGACATATAAACCACAAAACAATGCAGACCAGGACTTCAAAGGTTAAAAAAAAAAAAAAAAAAAAAGGCAAAGTGCGCATGTTAACCTCTGAAAAGATGGAAAATTGCTTGATCTATTGTGGTTGTATCAGGGTGGCCCTAACGAAGGCTAAGGACATAGGTAAACCAAGATTAGAAGTAGTAATCTCTCTTTATCGGACAAACTACTAGAGCTGGAAAAACAAATCTTTTTAGCGTGTGAGCTCTGTTTTAGCTGTATACATGACCTTATTTCACAAGTCTTGAGCATACAAGTTACAGTTCAATCTTCATTACATGCATTAGACAGGCTCCGTCCCAATTTGGGGCAGTGCATGCCCCATGAATGAAAAACCACTGCATAATGATGTGGTACACATTTCATTTTCTCATTTTTAATTGCGTAACAGAGTGTCTTTGTTACTGTATATAACTAACCCCAGGATTATCAATTTCCTTGTGTTTTTCATGGTAACAGACTTTAATAGCCCTGCCCTTGCGTGCCCTCAAACAAAAGTGGTGCTGCAACCCTCTCTTCCGGACCATGCACAGAGGCACGAAGTGCTGATGGATCTGTCATGAAGTTATGAGTCTGTCTGCAGTCTGTCTGTCCACACTCTGTCTTCTCAAGCACACCACCTGAAACCGTTTGCTCAACCACCAGCCTCCGCTACCTGCCATGGCTGGCCTAAAACGACCGGCCAACAACACTTTATGGCCTGTGTGTTTCCCATGGACAAGTGACCCATGGCTGTAGTGCTGCCACTGACCGACCCAACCCGTCCTACCATGCCATGCTACCTCCTTCCCTCAGCCATGGGCCTTGCCTTGCCTTGTGGCTTGGCTACAAGGGGTGAGAAGATGGGGAAATTTAGGTTGAAATTAGGAGACGTTTCTTCTCAGAAAGTGTAGCCAGGCACTGAAATGGGTTGTCTAGGGAGGTGGTGGAGTCACCTTCCCGGGGGGTGTCCAAGGAGAGGTTGGATGTGGTGCTTAGCGACATGGTTTAGCGGGTGACATTGGTGGTAGGACGATGGTCGGACCAGACGATCCAGAAGCTCTTCCCCAACCTTTACGATTCTATGGAGGTCACCTCCAGCCTCTTCCCGGCGGGCTGCCTCCGCCACAGCCTCCCCCCAACCACCCCCATGCCCCACAGCGGCGGCGCCCCCCACACTCTCCCCTCTCCCCTCACTCCCGCCTCGGCCGCCATGCGGGCGGGGCGCCGGCGGCTGCCATGCGCGGCGGCCGCCCAGCGAACCGCCCCCCGGCCGGCTGCGGGGACGCGGGGCGGCGGCGGCCGCTGGGGCTGGCTCGGCGCAGGTACGCGGCGGCGGCTCCGTTCCCGGTCCCGGTTCCCGGTCCCGGTGCTCCCTGCGGGTCTCGGGGGCTTCGTGAAGCATCGGCAGCTGCGCCCTTGAGGCGGTGGGAGGGGGGTCGCGGTGCGGGGGCGCCCAGCCCCGCCGTGCTGCCCCGGCCCCCTCGCGGGGCAGGCGGGAGGTGAGGCGGCCCGGGAGCGTGTGCCGGCCACCCGGGGCGAAATTTGGGGGCGAGACCAAAATTTGGAGGGGTTTTTCGGCGGTGTTTGGCTTGCGGCTCGGCGCGGGGCGGGTTAAAGCCGGGCCTGCCGCGGTTCTGCCTCGCCTGGTTCGTGTTACCTGGTGGGGAGGAGGATAAATAATTCACCCTCCGGTCCCCTTTTTAATAAGTAACAAGCGCCGGCAGCCGGCGGGTCCCGTTGCAGCCGGGGGGAGGCAGCCCCCAGGGCTCGGCCGCCACCGGCACCGGGGCAGCGCTCGCCGGGACGCCAGGTCAACCGCTCCCTTGCTCCCCGTCAGCTTGCAGCTTTTCCGGGAGATTGCCCTCTATTTGACTGTTTTTTTTAAATCCCGTTTCTACTACGGTATTTAAAATACTACTATAAATCGGCCAGAAGTTGTATCAGGCTCTTTAGTAGTATCCTGGCCATTTCCTCAGACGTAGCATTCCTTTAAACTTACCTGCGCGCACGCTGAGGGAGCTTTGCGCACATTGAAAACTGCGGCCGCCCTGACTTAAAGCTCGCTAATCAAATATTTTCGGTGTTAGCTGAAAGGGAGAGGGTCTCCAGGCCAAGTCTCGGCAGGAATTACTCTGCCGCCACGCTCGGAGAGAGCAGGCGCCAGCCCGAGGAGGCTCCGCGAAGTTCTTCCCAAGGTAAGGCAGAGCTGAGGGGCTCCCTGCCTTAAGGACACAGCCTGGAGAAAGGGCACTGCCTGCAGCCGAGTTCCTTGGTTTGGGTGCTGTGAGCTGAGCAGCAATCTGTGAACGTTGGCTCACAACAAATCCTGAAGTATTCCACCTCTCAAAGCACTGATTTTCCCCTCGAATAAGAGGTGTGCTATCTAGCAGGCTCTAAGCTCGGTTATTTATAGGTTTCACAAGCACTTTGTAAATATAGATCTTTGAATTGTGTGCTGCTCGTTTCTTCCCGTAAAGGGTGCAGCTTGCTGTCTGCACCTCTTTTTTTTTTTTTTTTTTTCCTAGTTGAAGATATTCCCATAACAGTTTTCAAATAAGCTTTTTTTTTTTTTTTTAATCATTGCTTCAGCAAAACACAAATTCTTTTAACTTTGTGAAGTCTTGCTATCAAATAGTCTTACACGTTTCTTTAAAACAGTGTGAAATAGTGTTTGGCTGGCTAACAGGGTAAAGAAGGGAAAAACACCTGCATGGCATTATATGACAAAACTAGGGGGGGTGCAATAGAAAAATATTATCATAATTAGATAATACTTAGGGAAATATCATGCGTTTATGTACTAAGAGGTTTTTTTGTTTTTTGCTAATTCTTAAATTCTGTAGATTTGCTTACCTGTTTCTTTTAATATCGATTGGTAAATACGTTGTGTAGGGTTGCTCACAAATAAAAACTGCATTTAAGTGCTAGAGTAGTTGAACACTATTTTCTCTTGTGTTTTGCTGCCCTCAAAATAACTTGTTGCACATTTGCACTCCTTACGTACAAAGTTCTATCATAATTTTAAAGGCAGGAATTTTCTGCAGCCTTTAAGGGAATGCCTGTGCCAAATCTTGGATTGTGTACGTGCAATGAGCTCGCAGCAACAACAGTGTTTGAACTTGTATGAATTTTGTGGCTAAGCTTATATATAAAACACTGTTTAGTCCTGTAAAAAAAAAAAAATTAAAAAAATCACCAAAACTCTTTATCCAGAGCTAACATCTAATGAATATCTCATATGGAATAGCTGTAGTTTAGTTGGTGTTTCGAACCTTAAATTAACATCCACATAAAGCTTACAAAGAATTTTAGTTTTTAAACTGCCTGCTTGTGTCTGGTAGGTGTTGGTGTGGAGTTACAGTACTTAACTGGACTGTTTCATTAAAAGGTATTTATTAGTCCGCCACCGTAATTCCCTGCTGAGTCCTCTGGGACTTGAAACATATTATGTTCCAGACCATAAATGCCAACTATTTCAAACCTGATTTTTTTAAGCCCAGTGAGAAGAATGCAGGCCTTATGGTGTGTCAGTCCTTCTGAGGAACTGGTCCAAAAAAATCCCCTCTCCTGGACCACTCCCCCTGCTGCTACTGCCCCCTCCTGTGTTAATAGAGGTGAGCTTTGGAGTCCCGTAAATGAAGCCTTTGAGACTTCATTCTGTTTTGAAAAGCCTTCTGTGTGAAGATTAAAACACTCTAGGTAATAAGCTCGTTTTTTGGTAACTGCTGGCTAGAATTTGCGTGTCATCAAAACGTTCAGAAGTAGTAACTTCTTTTTCCTTGTGTCCTCCTCCTTGAGCAGGTAACAGTTGTGTTGTGTTGGTGCTCTTCATCAAAGCTAAAAATGACGCTTTCGACATGTGACATGTTGCTGCTAAATGGGCTGTAGCAGTTAGGAAATTGCTTTTAAATAACACCAGGCTGAAGATGACAACTTTGAACAGCTTGTGAAAGACAAACTGGGTTTGTAGCAGGCAGTCTCAAGTCTCAATTTTTGTGTTTTCAACAGAAAACAATCCATGATAAGTTGCTGCTTTCCATGGAGGTTGTGAGCATTTGGTTATCGGCTGCTCCCATTCAGACAGTAGCTGAACCCTTCTTAGTGTAAGAACATGAAAACTAGATGAAGTGTTTTAATTTGACCGTTGACAATGTTCACAGTTCTTGTTTCTTGTTAGAAACCATAGAGGCATATTAAATTGTTGTTCAACTCATTTCTTTTGTAGTACACTTTTATTTAATCTTAGATAAATGGCATGTTTGTGCATAGTTTCCTCAGAAAGTTATGTGGATAATCAGCAGTGCGAGTGGGGCGGCGGAGCTGTAATGAAATGACAACTTACGCCAAATTGGCTTTATTTCCAGATGAAGGTATAAGGAAATTAGCTTACACTGTTGTTTCATGCTAGTTTATTACAGCAGTTGAATTTTGCATGTCATCCAAATTGCACGCTATCATCTCAAACAAAAAAAAGCTTCATGTTCCTCCACAGCAAGGCTGTTGCTGTTCGATGATCTGAACACCCCACCAAGCCTTAAACCTATAAGACTTAATAATACTGAAATTTATTATTATTATTTTTTTAACCATTACTTTTAAGAGCTCTTTCCCAAAAGATAACTTTTTTTTTTTTTTAAAGACTGCTTAGCTTTTTGCGTGTATGTCTGGTTTCATTAAAGCAATTAAAGCATAACGTGTGTTTGGCAAGCATTTGGTAACAACGTTCTGGTGTTGGCCAGTCTCGAAACGGAGATACTCAATGTAGGCTTCTTCGCTGGGCACACCACCCGTACCAGGCTTCTTCCTGCTCACTGCAAAGTGAGAAGTAACGCTAGGGAGGAAAGAAGTTGTGAATGGGAAGTGTTTTACACAGATGGTACGCCTGTGAGTGCCCATTTGAAAGAGTTTAGCTGAAGGGCTTTTATTTTCAGCTCTGCCAGTTAACTTGTGGAACTTTTTTACTTACTGTATGAGAAAGAGCTTGCTTTTTAATAACTGAGAAGGTACGTGTGGGTTTACTTACTCATAAATCTGTCTTGTCTGTTTAAGCTGAGATTGATACTTAATGGATAAGCAGAGTGATAGTCTTGTAAATAAAACTCCCCCTTTTTTTTTTTTGGTGTTGCCCATTAAGTTCTCTGCAGGATTTAGGCACTTTAGGAGGAAAAGCCCTCGGATTCATTGCAGCAGGGGCGTGTAGGTGGGATAGATATTTTGGATAAACATGCTACTTGTAGGTGATGTGATAGTCTGGGAGGAGAGCTGGAAATGGATTCGAAAGTCTGAAAGGTAATAAGCAGGCTTATTACATATATATATATATATATATATATATATTTATATGTTTCTGTGCAAGCCAGCATGACTTTGTGCACTTTATAATGTAGCTGGATTTATGTAACTTATCACAAGGATAAGGAATGGCACGCCTTCAGGCCTGCTGTTTACTTGGTGTGCTTGCTACATGGTATTTGAACATACTAAGAACACATTCAACACTGATAATTACATTTTTCCTGAGCACTTTCTTGCTGGAAATGGCTAAATAATATTTATTTAAGACCAGTTTTGTGAAGAAACTCATGGAAAATTTCAGCTCAGTGGGATATTCTTGATTTCTTTTTTTCAAGATGGCAGTATTTAGCTTATTAAATGCTAAATGCCGACACGCAGTAGTTTTACTGTAGACCTGAACACATTTTTGGATGTTTAACCTTGAAGAAACGTCCTGTAGCTTTGGCAGTCCCTTGGTTTTAATTTGTTGAGTCAACAGGTTTTATCATCATATAGAGCATATAATTAAAATGTTTGTAATAGCTAAGAAGAACTATAGGGAAAGCAAACAAGAATATTTGCCAAACTTACTTAAGCAAAACTCAAAACTTAGCTCTTTGTATTATGATAGAAAAGCTCCAAAGTACAAAATCGTGGCAGTTTTCTTTGTAAATGATGCTTGCACAGCATCAAAACGGACTTCTGCGTAGAATTTTAAAACATGTAGGTGTCCCTTTGTGTTTATGTAAGGTCCTTTTTTTGTGCTTTAAGTCTGGGCAGTTTCATAGTGGTTGTTGTTTTTTTAGGGGAGCAATTAACAAAGAGCAGCAACACTGTAGGCAACTCGCTGTCTGAACAAATTATTTTCTACCTTTTGCTCCAAATGTACTACATAATGTAGTAAAGCAACTTGTTTAACGTGGATGTGTAAGTGCTCAGTACAATACTTGAGGCAGAAAGCAGTTTTGAATGGTGCTCTTTGAGGTTTAAGGTGATCAAAAAGTGTTGATGTAACTAAAACTTTTGTGTGTGCACTCTTGAGGATTCCATTCCTGTAATTTTGTGTGTTTTATGAAATAATGAGCTGGACGTTCATACAACAGTAAGTAGATGGCATCTCTTTGTGGTTAGGATCTGTCATCTTTCTAGATATTGTCTTTACCTGCTCTTTTCAACAGAAAGAGCAAAGCAAATTTTCTCTATAAAATGCCACGGATTCTGTCAGATGCTGCAGTTCTTTTCCATGTAAGGTACCTCTGCGAAGCCTGAATCTTGTCTTCATTTATAAACTATGGAGGATGTTCTTTTCGCAGTGAGTAATCACTGCTAAGTGATTCCTTCACAAATTTCTTCATACTACTACCAGTTCATAGTTTTGAATCATGCAAAGATTTTATGATCTGATAAACCGTGGAGAAAATCAGAGCTTCTCTATTGTGGTTTGTATAATTCTTGTTCTACTACGTTGATCTTACGAAAAGCATGGAATGAAAATGAAAAGTTAATGAGTTAAATTGGCCACATCGCCAATTCACCGTACGCTTTTGCATGCATTATATGGAATTAATTCATTTTTGGTGTGGTACTTATTAAATACACAATCTTCACTTAATTACGTGATTTATTAAATGTACATCATCATGCTTCATGAGAAGTCTTATTGACCAGTTCTGTCACTTCCTTGAACTGTTACAGGGTTAGACATAAATGAACCCAAACTGTTATGGACTCTAATTTATTTAAAGGTACACTGATTTCTGTCTCCAGATTATTCGTTTCCTTGAGATTAAAAGTGGAAGCTTTAGGTTTAATTTTTCAAGAGTCTCCTACTCTTGAATGTAAAACATTTGTGTTTTGATTCAAAACAATTCTAGGCTGTATTAATGATGACTTTGTTTCATGATAGTGCGTGTTCTTGATTCCATCATTTGGTTTAGATGTGGAGCCTGCTGTTAGAGCTACTGAACTCAACAGTCCGATATATGGGAGGAAAAAATCATTGGTGGTTGAAGTTGATACTTGTGCAAAAGTTGTCCACAACTTTGTTAAATCATGAAGTATTCTGACCATATTTGACCATTTTAAAAAATTTAAAATGATTGTAACTCTATATGTAGTTATATAAAGATATAACTGAATGTTTCCTGCTTGCATTCTGATGATGTGTTTATTTTGTTCAGGGTTTCATATGATGAGGCTTTTATTATGGCCAGTGACTCCTTGGAAGGCTTTCATGAAGTGAACCTCGCTTCGCCTACGACACCAGATCTTCTTGGAGTAAATGAGCCAGGGACTCAGGAACAAACTACCTCACCCAGTGTTATTTACCGACCGCATCCTTCTGTTGTGTCCTCCGCGCCAATCCAACCCAACGCATTAAATGTCTCTGACCTTCCCACACAACCTGTTTATTCATCTCCCAGACAACTGAATTGTGGAGAAATATCAGGTGTCAGGTAAGTTTTGTGCATCTGTTTACTGGCTTTTTTTTTTTTTGCTTACAAACTATTTGCTTTACTAAAGATAGAATTTTAATATAGCATGCAATATTAAATAGTGTCCATAACAGTACGTTCAGCACTACTACTGCTATTTCTAAAATATTTCTTCATAATATATAATATAAATAAAAAAAACCTCTCTCTCTCTTTACAGCATCAATGTCACCGACACAGTACTTTGTTCTACCTCTGGACCCCAGGGTGGGTCATTCAATCACAATAATTCCAGAAAGGAGAGCAATAATGCAGAGAGAGAGTTTTTGCAGGGTGCTACAGTAGCAGATGTTGCTGAAGGAAATGAAGATATTTTTGGGTTGAGTACAGACAGTTTATCTCACTTACGGAGCCCATCTGTACTGGAAGTAAGAGAAAAGGGCTATGAAAGATTGAAAGAAGAACTTGCAAAAGCTCAAAGGGTAAGGCTTGTTGTCTTGTCTCCTGCTTTTTCTCTCTTCACTATGATTCTGGTGTGACAGAATGATAGATGGCAGTCCAAGTCTACTCATTTACAATAGAATTATTACAATGTGTTTATTTTAAGTAGGGTTATTCTGAATGGCTTCAGTGCTAATGTCTTAAAACACTATCAAGGAATAATTCTTTCTAATGCTGCAGCTATTTACCATGGAAAGCTCTTGGTGCAGCTTCTGGTTAAACTTTCTTTTTCTTTGAAATGTAGGCCATTCCTTCATTTTGGCATTTGAGAATAGGAGTAATTTACTGTTATCCTTCTGTTACATTCTAAGTTTGTATAATGCTGATTATATACCTTTTCAGTCTTTTTTCTCCTATGGTATAAAAGTGTAGCTTGTGTCAATTTAGAAACATTTTAGAACATGGTAGTTGCCATGTATCATAGACAAATGCCTCTATGAGAAAGAAGCAATAAAGATGTCAGTGAAGTTCTTTAGAGTACTGTTACACCACACTTCAAATTGAACACAGATGCCTTTGAGGACACTGGCTCAATTCATTAATATTTGTAAAGCGCTTTGTCTTGTTTGGATGGATGGTGCTATATAAATGCAAAGCCATTATTTATCATTCTAACATCTTTCTGTGCTTCACCTTTCCAGTAGGTTCTGTGCTGTTTGTACCTGTGCCCTTTCCTCTCCTCTACATGATTCCACTCTTGTTTAGATTTAAACGCATCTTACCTTGTGTTTGAACTTGTTTTCCTGTGCTCGTTGCCTTTCTGTTGAATGCAGAAATCATTTCTGTCATAGCTGCATTTGCCCTTGTCATTGTGAATCTTAAATATGGATTTTGATATCACTTCTTCTGTTGGCTGTTTTGTCACCGAGTTGTTGCCTCCTTTGCTGAGGTGTTTGTGTGCTTAGCACTTGACCACAGAAAGGAAACATTAACCTGAGCTAATGTTGAGGACCTTGTATGTGAATATATAAACCTAGCAGTTAAACTTGAAACCTTAGAAAGCAAGATCAAACTAAAGTTTAAACTTTAGAAGAGCTTTTCCAGCTCCTGGCAACTTACAGAAATATAGCTAACATACTTAAAATCTGCAACTTGGATCTGTTACTGTAACCTTTGAATTATCTGAAAATGTTAATCTGGTGTAAAGTTGCGTGGGTTTTATGTCTAGCTCAGCTCATATCTTAAGGTAGTTTTAAAAGAAACAGCATTAAAGCTGTTAAGGCATACTAAATGTATGTTAAGTATTTTCAAACACTTCTGATGTTCTTAAAAACTTGATTCAGCTCTAACTTGAGAATGTTGATGTCAAAGTCCTTGTTAATAATTCTCGGCATATTAGGTTGATTCTTATCAGTGTTACACTAGGTGAATAACTTCTGTCTGCTCGTCTTCCTAAGCTTGCACTGGTTCAGAATTACTCAATAATGCAGGAGTCTTTACAAAGTACATAGTGATAAACCCTGTTCCTTTCACAGTATTTCTTCTACTTCCTGTATAGGGACTAATTTTTTGTATTCCCAATTGATCTCCAACTGCTTTTTCCCCAAAGTTATGACTGTTCATATAGGGCTGTGCCCACTCTGCAGTATTTAGTGTCGTGCAGTCTTTGAATATATATCCAGCTACGTTCATTTTTGTCAATGAGTGCTGTTTAAAAATCTGCAGGGATATAATTAATAGGTGGTGCTTATGTACGGCTCGTTGTTTTTTACATGATTTTTTAAAGTTCTCTTCAAGCCTCTATCATTCATTCAGTTTATGAGCTTTGTCAGGAACAGTGAGAAAAAAGAGAATTGCAATTTGCACTTGAATTTTATGAACTCATTCAGCCTGGAAAATCTCCAGGATTGAACAGAGTAGATACAAATTTGCTGTCTTGACTTTTTCATTTGTTCCAAATTTCTTACCTGAACTGTGTATGCAGTTTTGATATGTGTTAAAGAATTTCTTGTGGTTGTGATTGGAAGGATAATGAGAATGGAAATAGGGATTTTGAGGCTTAGGGATCCATTACCTAAATTCTTTTCATGCTTTGAATACAACTTTTTTTTTTCTTATATGCTCTCATTTTTTTATATTAGGGAATATATATACGACATGTAGTTTTTGGACATCTAAATATGGTTCTTGAAATTATTCAGGAATAGGATAAAGGTGTTTTCTCTACTTCTCTATGTGCCATGTATTCATTCAGTCTAAGGAATTCACTTCTCAAAATGAACAGCATTACTGGCAAAATTGTTGGCAGAAAAAATCTTCCGAAAATTTGTTTTATGATGGGAGGAAATGTATTTTCTGCTTCAATCTAGGTAAGCTGCAGTCACAAATCATACCATAAGATGGTGAGAGAGATTGGGCTGGAAATAACAGTAGGGCAATGCTCTATAGTAACACAGTGTGTAAGGTTGGACATACTTTTGCCTCAAAATGCTGCCTTAAAAATTAAAACTTGGTATTTTTTACTCTTTGAGTCCATTCAGGCCGTTTTTTTTCAGTGAAGACTTTCTGGCTGTACTCCGTAAAGTGGAGCTGAAGAGCCCTTGCTTTAAATGATCTGAACCTTTCCACATGTTTTACTCCTGTTTTTAAAACAGTATCAAGGAAATAGAGGAGGAGTTAAAAGGTTGAGTGATTCAGTGCCCAGGACCTTATCTCCTTGTCTCTCTGTGCATTTGCATTTTTGTTTCAGCCATCTTTGGATTGAGCTGTGACACTGTGGCTGTAATAAACCACATTTAGGTAATATGGAAAGAACAATGATGCTGTTTTGATATATGGTACTTCTTGATGTGCAGGTTTCGTGGAGCCTTTACAAAAGGATATACCTTCTGTTTTTCATACTAAATGACTGCCATATTGCGTGTATTTTTGGATAGCTTGTTTGCAGTTTCTGAGCTGTGGCAGTTCATGGTCATGTTTTCCTTAAATTTTTGTGTGACTTGACTGTGAAGTTACTCAGTCATGAATCTGACTGTCAATATAATGATGTCATCTGTAACTGCAGAGGGAAACTTAATTTTCTGTGCTGATATGTTTTCTCTGGGAGCGTTGTCGTTTTCAGCTCTCACTGATGGGTAGCCCCCTTTCCCGATGAGGGAAGAGCAGTCTACACAGAAATGGTGCCAGTAAATGCCATACTCAGTTTGAGAATGAATCCCATGCTTCCTACTACCTTTAGAGTAAGATCTGTAGGCTTATTGGCAATGACCAAAACCGGTTAATTTTTGTAATAGAAATTTGCATTATTGATTTTTCCCTAGTAGAGTGAAACTGAGGGGTTTTCTTACACCGATAGAGTGATTTTTGTGAAGGAGTAGCAGCATAAAACATGATATTGTAAATATCAACATTTTTCTGGAGCATGATACTCAGACTTGGATTTTATTTCAGAGGCTTCAGTTTCTGTATGCATTCTTCATGTCATAAGATCAAACTGGACTTACAAGTTTTATTTATGTCTTCAGATCTTGCATTTTGATACAGGGGTTGAAGTGGATTTTTCCATCATTCTGCCTGTATTGTCAAAGAATCCAGTGTAACAGATGTTATCATCATAGTGTTTCTGAGTAGGCTAACAC
This sequence comes from Anas acuta, assembly GCF_963932015.1. Lineage (NCBI taxonomy): Eukaryota > Metazoa > Chordata > Aves > Anseriformes > Anatidae > Anas > Anas acuta. The sequence continues at coordinate 167,475,702 of NC_088979.1, read as the reverse complement.
TGCTGGTTAAATCTGTATCTTTTCACAGAAAAATATGGTGTTTTTAGAAACCGCATGGATTAAGGAAAAAATAGATTCACAATAACTGCCCAGGGATTCCTGTAGCAGTATATGAGAACATTTGGCATTCTTACATTTCTGCTGCCACTTGCTTATAAATTGAAGAATAAAAATGAGAAGGCTCCAGAAAAAAATACCATCCAAAACTCCACCAAAGATCATGCTTACAAACTTTTCTAAAACAAATAGCAGTTGAATTGTAAGGCCGCTGGCTTGTCAGTGTTGAAGATGGTTTCTCTGAGGGTGTTGTAGGAGTTTGTTGCTGTCTTTGAGTGACGAAGGACTTGTTTCCACGCTGCTGGCTGATGCTGTTGTCGTATGTTGCAGGCATCAAATTTTTTTTCAGGCAAGTAGTAGACCACATGCACGCAAACCAGAAGCATCTTCAGCCACACCATAGGACACATAATTCAATAGTCTATTCAATTCAGATCCATCAACAGTTCAATTGCATTGAAAACCCTTGAAATTTGGTTCCAAAAGACAAATTTCCGTGGAGCTTGTTTCGTGTGGGTGCTGAATGAAGACCAGACGAATTTAAATGTATTCTATTAAGGTGCCAACTTTTTTTTTTTTTTACAACTTCAGAATTCAGCCATATTCCGTAGTTCTGATTTTAGGTGAGATCTCTAGAAAACTTTTGTTCTTTTCTTGATCTTCTGCATTCAGTGATGACTTGCTTAAATTGTTGAACTAGATCCAGGATGATTTTCTTTCTAGAATTTAAAATATTATTTTGAAGCAGCAATTTGCATTCCTTATTGCACTTTTTTTCTCTGTAGACCCACCCTGTACTCTGTTCATGAAGGTCAAAGTGAAATAAGCAGTAATATGACCATTTGATACAGGAGTATTTATTTTTAAAAAACTTTTTCATGCAAGTTTCAGTTTTTTATCACCTACTTCAGTAACTGTTCTACAGTAGCTCATCTTCATGTGCTGTATCAGAGCAGTAATGTGGGAAGGGCTGCAGGAGGGATGGTCAATCTAGTGCATGTGGTCGTCTTCTCTGCCTCTGTGTTATGTATGGCTGGAAGGCGTTCAGTAATGGCTTTAAGGCACGAGTGGTGGTAATGGCTCTAATAACTGATAAGCTTTTGCTTTGGGCATTCTTTATTTCTTTCCTGCATAAAAACCTTCAGCTGGAGCTATGAAACTTACCTGACAAAATAACGTGGTATATCGCGCTCCTTCTGAGTCGTATCACAGAAATTTGCCCAATATTTGACAAATGTAGCTAAGCAGCTGTGTGCAATACACCACATGCTGTCGTCTCCCTTTTGCTTTCATTAAGTAGCTTTACTCATCTGCCTACGTTTTAATCTAAGCCTCCCCCTAATCTTCCCAGTTGCAGGCAAAGCCGCAACAGTCTTGCCTGGAATAATGTATTGATGGTGGTAGGCCAGAAGTGAGCTGAGCTGGTTCTGCCTTTGCTGTGAGTTTGATAGCTCTTGACCTGAGTCTTAATACAGCTTCCTTTTAAGATGTATTGTAGCACTTTTGTATTGAAGTTGTCTGTAGCATTTTCCTTATAAATCAGTGAAAGAAATAAAAAGTATTGATGTATTCTCTGTATTTATAGGAACATATAAAACTTAAGCTTTAAGTATTTTGCATCGAATCTTTCATTTCCCTATTACCAACCATATCTTACATGGGAAATATTTTAAAGCAAAAAAAAAAATAAAGATTGTTTCTTTTTTCAGCATCTTTTCTCTTTTTAGTTTTCTGTATTCGTTTTTCCTTCCATCTGCCTGTATCTATTTTCCTTCTTTTTATTTTCTTTTTTTTTTTTTCCTGAGACATAGGTCATTGTGTACAGTATAGTATATAGTAAGTAGGAGTTGAGTACAAGCAGAAAAATAACAAGTTTGTGAAAAAAACCACAACATTTAAGTGGTACATTTCAAAGGGCTTCGTATGAAATGTAAAGTAGCAAATAAACTAAACAAAAAATTGATGAAAATGTCCAAAGTTAAAATCAAATAAAAGAAAAAAGAAATAACGCATTTTCCAATACATGGGTCTTGAAAAGGCATCAAATTTAGGGGCTGGAGTCAGACAAGAAGACCTTCATCCTAGAGGAAAACCTGCTGCCAGTTCACTGCAGAAATTGAGAGCGTGCTGCAAGGCGAGGGGTAGTTTCCCACACTGTTGTGTACAGCATTACTCAACCGTGAAGGCTTTGGGAGAAATACTAATTACCTCCTAGAAACATACAGAGGCTGATGTTTTGGCCTCTTTATGACTCTGTAGGGACTGGCCTCCTGGAGTTTTCTGAAGACAGGTCAGTTCTGTGCTGGTTTCTGGAGGTTTTGGAAGCATAGCTGTTGTTAGGTTGGATTTGGAGTCTTTAATGTGACAGATGTGGGTCCTACCTCCCCGGCGTGACACTACTGCAGGAGCTAGATTGTCAGGGAGAAAAGAAGATGGAGAAGAGCTAGGTGGGGATTGTAGATGGGAGGGGAGTTATGGCCCAAAGACACGCTTGAAAGGTCAGGATGATCTGCTTTCTGCTTTTCTTTCCCTTGTTTTTTCTCACCATCCTTTTCTGTCTTGCTAGAGCTTCCAGCATTTAATAGGAGGGGAAGGGGAGAGGAACTCTTCTTTTAAATTCCCAGTCAAACTTTTTGTACTTCTCTGCCAAAATACTGCACTTTTGCCTCAGACTTGGGAAAATACAGACAAGATTGGGCATGTGTATCCCATATACTGCCGAATCTGTACTAAGGTCTTACTGTAAAAGTGCCTTCTTCACTTAAGTGATATTTTAGTGATATCATAGACAAATAACATTTTGAATTTCATAAGCTATTTTCATTTGATTTATGTATCTCTGCATAAACAAGAGTTACAGATAAAATCACAGTATGATTTTGTAATTATGTTAGTCATAAGGAGACCTACAGGCGAGACACTATTTATAGTAAGATGTGTTTTAAGATTGTAAGAGAATTGGGGATTGTCTTGAGGCAAAGCTATTTTTGAAAACTTTTTTCTTTAGACAACAGAACCAAATACTTGTGGATTACTTTTAAGTGTCTGATAAAGAATGGGTAAACAGAACTGGTATTCTTTCTGTCCCAGTAATTAATTTTATCTCTATTTTAATAGACTGTAGTCTTCTATACTCTCTATCCTTTTTAGAGAAGGCAAGTTTTTTTTTTAACCTCCAAATTTTGGAAATGCTGATGTTTAGGTTAGAGATACTGTAGATTGGCCTGGTAGATTGCTGTATAGAGGAAGAAATAGCTATTTTGCATTATTTTAATTAACAACGTTAATTTAATTGCTTGTAGTTTTAAGACTAATATTTTGAAAGGCTTTGTTTAGTGAAGGTTTTGTGTTCCTCTGATATCTTTTTTTCTTTTCCCCTCTCTCTGTAGTAGTAGCTTTAAAAGGCCAAATTACTACTCTAAGTCAGAATAAATAACTTTCAATTTTCCATAGGAGCTGAAGTTAAAAGATGAAGAATGTGAAAGGCTTTCTAAAGTGCGAGATCAACTTGGACAGGAATTGGAAGAACTTACAGCTAGTCTGTTTGAGGTTTGTTGGAGTCTTCGATGTGATATACTTAAAGGAAGCTGAGCCAGATGTTTTATGTAGAATCAGTATATCTAATGCTGACTTTTTCTGCAATAAGCTTATAAAGGGATTTGTGTTCTGAAGATCTGGGTGTGCTGGTAGAGGCTTAAGAGCAAGCAGTAGACTTTTCACTTAGATGAGAGATGTTGTTGAGCTTGTCAATTTGCCTAGACACAAAATGAAGAAAATAAGGCAAATGTGTCAGAAAGCTTAAAACTATTTAGGCTCATTTTTTGGCATAACTATTTTGAGACAGCTTCTCTGTCTGACAACAAGGCTATCTAGATAAGAGCTAAATTTGGGGTTGTCATGGTGATTACATGCAAAATAACATAGTTCCAGATCAATGGAGGTAGCACAGTATATAACTTAACCATGCTTTCAGCTTTTGAATTTTGGGTCTGGCAGCATGTTACTCCCACAAACTTGAAGAGAAACGGAGTGATGCACCAGGGTGGAACCTGGTTGCAAAGTGAGAAACCCTGAACTCTAAAGTGGGACCTTTTCATTTGAGAAAAGAGCAGTGGTGCCAACAAAGATTGTGAGCTTGCATTAAACAGATAAAAATCTTAAATCCACACTTGAAACAGAACTGGTTGCCATTTTGCCATGGAATACCTAGAAGCTAAATTATGATATGCAAACTTGTTGGAATAAGTTTAATAAACTAGTGATACTTTGTGCTTACCAAATTGTAAGTATTGTGTGTCAGCATACACATAGAGATAAAACCATTAGATATTTTTTTAGAAGCAAGGTTGTTGAAGTTATAATGGTATAAAAGTGCTATAAAAAATGGAAAGTATTAATGTTCAAAAATGAAGTAACAGATTTATCTGTGGAATGCAATTTATTTCATCATCCCAGTAGGGCAAAATTACTTAATATTTTAAGAAGTTTCTGCATATAGAGTAAACCTGAAAAGCTGGAAAGCTACTTTTTAGCATAAGTATTTGTGTAGTTGGGGTGGAAGAAGGTGATGGACAGGCACTTTAACTGTAGAGGAATAGATGTAATTACCCATGTAATTTTATGTTAATGACAGTTGATAAATTAAAACAGTGTGTCAGTTTGTTAAAGCTATGTTTGAAATACACCACATTATTAATGATTATTTAATGAGTTTTAATTATTCAGAACTCCCAGCTGTTGTGGGCATGTCACTTGAATTTTATTTTGTGTTGTGATTTCACGAAGAGTCTCTAATAAAACAACGCTAAGGTTTCTTCATTTTTGCACTTGGATCTACAGCCCTTGGATTCATGTTCTGTTCTGAATCCCATTAATTTCATGAGCGTATGGGTGGATATGCTGGAGTTTATATTAATGTAGCCCACTGGAGGATGGAGACTTGTTTTGCACAGCTGGATGTATATATTCCATTATCACCCTGTAATAGCATGGTAACATGCTTTGCTTTTAAAGGTGCATCCCTAAGCAGAAACTGCATGGTCAATGTTAAATGTATTTGTACACATTGTATAGATGTGTATGTGCCCATTCCTGCATGTGTCTGTCACTATTTAAGAGAATTTTATGAACCCATACTACACAGCTGTGTTGAATGACGATGGGAGCCAGATGTTCTGGTGTGATGATGTATGACATTTTTGTTTTATTTATATAGCGTCCAGATATGTGCTAGGCGCTTTACAGATATGAGAAGAATCCTATCCCAAGTAATTTAGTCAGTGGCCCTGATCTTTCAGTTCTTGTTGCCTTCAGTAAGTACCAAATAAGAACAGAAATTTGATCACAGGCATAAATTGCTGGATCAGAGCCTAAACAAATACATTATGCAGACAAAAGGCTTAGAAGTCTGAGGTAAAAAGATATTTTAAAAAAAATCCCAGTCCTTTTATGATTTGTTCATTATTAGCTAAGTCTTGCTTGCTTACTTGGATTGGTTTTTAGTGCTTTTTCTGTTCTACTGAAGAAATGTTTGTTAATCCATAAACTACTTTTAAGCTTTTACTTGAATTTTTTTAATTGATGGTAAGAATTCAGTTCAGTTGTTTGACCAGTTTTTTCATGCAGAAGTTTACAGCTGATTAAAACTGGTTATTCTGGCTAGAAGAAAGGAGAAGTTCTTTTGAATGTGCTGCTGTACCAATGTTGCTTTTGTTGCTACCAGTTAAATTTTTCTATTGGGGGGCCAAGGAACTTCAGTTGTCAGCTCCTGAAATGTGACCAGAGCCTGGTATTCATGACAGGTATTGTTTCTGCTGGAGGGGGGTGGTGGTGGTGGTGGTGGTGGCTGTGGCTGGGAGGAATTTGCTGAGTACCTCTCTCTGGGCTCAAGATCAAGGAGAAGGAACTTGCTGGTGCAGTGATGAATCCAAATGATAGATTTTTGGTATGTAACTATTTAACTTCAGCAGATTGTTGCACAGCTTACAAGTTTTACAAGTAATCTTTGTGAAGCACAAGTATGATACAACTCTGTAGGTTTTTTTTAAACTTGATGTTGGAAATTTATTGAAGCATTCACACTAGCTAAACATTTTTTTTTTTTACAGGAAGCACATAAAATGGTTAAAGAAGCTAATGTCAAACAAGCTGCAGCAGAAAAACAGTTAAAAGAAGCACAGGGAAAAGTGAGTTTTTTCCAACTTGCTTGCTTTGTCTTTTCACATAATTCTAAAACTATAGTGTAAATGATTTAAAAAAAAAAAAAAAGATGTGCATGCATTATTAAAATATATACTGAGTTGTTCTGTGTTGCCTTGACCTGTTCTTAGCTAACACTGATAGATGTAGAATGTTAGAATCTTATCAGATAGCTAGCAAGGTGTGCAAGAAGCCAGTGTTATTAAAATATGCAGTTGCACAGGGATCTGTGTGTTAGTACTGCTGGAAAATGAAATTTTACAGAGGTAATTGGAAATTGTTAAATTATTTAACACATTTGTAGGCTAATATGGTATTTTTGTTTGACTTTCCATTTTTATTTTCAAGATTGATGTCCTTCAGGCTGAAGTAGCAGCATTGAAAACGTTAGTACTGTCTACTTCACCAACATCTCCAACTAAGGAGCTTCAGTCTGGTGTCAAAACTCCTTTTAAGAAAGGGCATGCAAGAAACAAGAGTACAAGTAGTGCTATGGGTGGCAGTCATCAGGACCTTACCATGATGCAGCCAATTGTAAAAGACTGCAAAGAGGTAAGGATTGTCCTCTTTTTGCTAACAAGCAAGTTTTGTTTTTTCTCACAGTGTTTTTTGTCTAGTATATACTAAATCTTGCAATACTGTTTATTGAAGAGATATTTTTGTTAATGAAAGACTTTTTTTATACACATCAGTAGGTGTTGTATAACAACAGTATGACTGGACGACAAGCTCTAGTTGTTTTTTTTTTTTTTTTTAAACAAAGTCCACTGCTGGAAGTTCATTAGCTTTCATAAACTTTTCATAGAAAACTGTTGCAAGAGGAGTCATCATTTTGTAGATCAATAATGGGTGAAAAGGAGTTGGGGGGAGGGAACAGAATCAGTGATAATTTATTAGAGAAGAAGAGAAGAGTTACCACTGGAGTCCCAGAGGGCCTCTGGTTTTATCTGCTCATGCTGTTGAGAATGGGGAGATACTGAGGGAGTAGCTTGGTTCTCAAGTCTTCAGAATCTAGTACTTGAAAGTATCCAAAGAGTTGTGAGAGGGGTCTGTCTCATGATAGTGAATGGGTAGTAGAACAGCAGATGAACTTCAAAATCAATAAATCAAAAGTAATATATCTAGGAGAAAAAAAAAAAAGGCAGTTATAGCAGACATGCAGTTGTGGGCTTGGAATTAGCTACGTGATGCAGGAAAAAAAAATTAAGTGTACTTGTAGATAATTCTCTGAAGGTACCATGTCAGTGTTCAGTGATGGTCAAAGACCCACAGAGGCTTAGGATTTGTTAGGAAAGGAACAAATCCATTTCTGCACACAACTATGACACCTCCATCTCAGAAAGGACATAACAAAAATACAAAGAAGTGTGGCGTGATCAAAGCAATAGAAGCCTGTCTGTCTGTGTAGGGCGACTAGGACTCATTGACACATAGAGCAACAATCTATACAGTCACAAGAGATGGGGAATATGAATGGTGGACAACTATTAATGATTCCCTCTAATGAGAAAGCTCTGGAAACTAAGCTCTGGGTGCCAGCATCCCAGACAACTACTCTCTAGCATTTGGGAATAACCTCAAAGATACCTAGATGTGTCTACTGCTTTTGCTATTGGACCTGTTTTAGGCAAGCTCAATAGCTGCTTGGATCTTAGGTAAGCAAGTAACATCAACTTAGTGTAAATGCTAAATGCGTCAGGTTTATTTTTTTTAATTTTTCAAAGAACTGAAATGTTTCTTTAATGTATTTTACTGTAAAAATAAAACATTAAAATTTTACAAATTGTAGTTACAATTGGCTATTTGATTGCAGGTAATCAAAATTTCAATTTAGGGAAAGTACAAGTAGAGCTAGGGAGCAGATATACACGTAGCAGTGTAGATTGGAAGGGAAGAGCATGAAGCTATTATATTCACTGAGCATTTTTTTCAAGGCAGCTTATTTACAAATTGTAGGTTTGGGTGAATTGAGTTAGATACAGAAAATAACCAATAGTTGCTAAGAAATGCATTATAACTCTTGATTTGTACCGTACACTTCTAAAATAGCATTTTTCTGCTGATACCCCTGATTGTACTCATTTTAAAACCAAACCTAAGGTGGGTTTTAAGGTACGGGAAATGCTTCTTTAGGGAGCAAGTTACACCTATTGAGTTTCACTCGTGGTGGCCTAGCAACCAGAACGTTTATGGACAAGCTTAATTAAGATGGTTGGTCCTGATTGTACCTGAGTGCAAGGCAGGTACTCTAATGGAAAACAAATCTGCAGTCTAACTTTTGTAGATTTTTTTCAAGGGAAAAAAAAAAAAAAAGAATACTTCCTGAAACACATGTAAAGGAACGGTAAAGTGCTGGGAGTTCAGAAAAAGAGTGATGCATGATAAAGAATTAAAGACTGAAAGAGGTTGGTTCTGATCTTCTAAAATGAATTAAAAATCAAAATTGATTTTTAGCATCCATTATTTTCCCTTTTTCACTATCTCATCTACATTATTCGTTTTTAGTATTATAAGACTTTAAAATCACATTTGTTTTTTTAGATGCATTTTATAAAAGCAGTATTAATATTTGTTGGTAGTGTCCAGGGTTTTCTTTAAAATACATTCTCAGATTACTGCTTTTCATCCTCACTCCTTTTTGCACTCTGTTTCTCTCACTGTGGAGTGGAGCGGCAAAGAAGCTCACAGAGGGAACAGCATTGGGATCTGCTTCTCATGTTTCCACTTTTCTGATCTTTTTGTTTGTCTTCTGTGCTTTGACTGCAGTCAGTTTGTTTTTTTTTTTCTCATTCTGCATGACTGCCTGCCATTTCTAGGGGCACTTTTTTACAAGACTATTTCTTCCCTTTGTTGCATCTCATCTTTGGGTTTTATTCCCCTGACCTTCCTGACTGTTCTTTGGCCTGCAGTTTATATGTCTCCATATACCTTTAGGTTTTGGTTTTGGTAAGCCTGTTATCCTACAAAAAAGGGATTTGACAACCAGTTGGAGGGAAAAGGCACTGAAGTCTCTGTCAACAAGAATCTCAAAGCCAGTCTGAGCACGTCAAGTTGGTGTCACATAACTTAGGAAAGTGAATTTAAGGAGGTGTTTGTAGCTGGGGCACAGTAATATTCTCTCAGTGTGATAAGAGACATAGTTTTCAGGCTCATTATTTACCTCTGGATATTGTAAACGATCAATTCTGGTGTGATAATTACAGTACTTGATTTGGGAATCTTTGTGTTTTAGGCTGACCTGTCTTTGTACAATGAATTCAGATCTTGGAAGGACGAACCTACTATGGACAGAACGTGTCCTTTCTTGGACAAAATTTATCGGGAAGATATTTTTCCATGTTTAACCTTCTCAAAAAGTGAGGTAAACAGTTTACATGTTGCCACTGACACTTTTCCTTTAAATATGTTCCATGAAGCTAGCTGACTATTAAAATCTCTTCATATAAAGCTTTACCATTTGTGTTCCATTAGAGTGTGACAGTTTTTAGTGCAGTACCGAAGATTATTCTGGAGTATTGAAATAAATCACTTTTTCTTCAGCATTTGCTATTCCAGGTGTGGCTGCCTTAGGTGGAGATTACCTACACCTTTAGATGGTAATGCTGTCTGGCAGAATCAATGTTTGTAGGAATGGATGGTGGGTTTTCCTCCAGTGTGTCAGAGGTACTGTTTAGGAGAAACAGTGTCCTGTCGCTGACCCTTGTTTATAGAGCGGCACTAGAGCCCAACATAGTTAATTTTGTGGCCCTATTTTCTCTCCCATCAGTCAGAGCAGGTGGAAAGCCAAGTCTGGGTATCTTCTTGAAGAGAGGTTTGAATTTCAAGAATTAGACTTTGGGATTTGAAGTGATTCAGCAGGGACACTTTGGGAATATGGTTTCAGATTAAACAAATGATTTGACTGTGATTTTTCCCATTTCCTGCTTTTCCCAACACAGAGGAAGGAACGGTGTTTTACTCATCCTGGGATTACTGAGGAACTGGTTCCAGCTGCAACTGCTGTACTTATTTGTTGTGAAGCAGCATTTATGGGCTGTAGTTGTAATATCAGTCTCCAGAGGAAAGGAACTTTATTTGTAGATCTTTAATAAAGGAATAACAAATTTTAAAGCCCTCCAACTTGATTTTTTTTAAATAAGATTAAAAGTCTCTGATGGAAAAGGCTGCGTTTTTTTTCAGGATAGTTGTCTGTTTTTATGTGGTGTGTGTACTTTACCCATGTTTTTCATCTGCTGTTACTTTCTGGCCAGAAGCGTGCATGATCTTCTAGTGAATTGTATACCAGTCCATTGTGGTTGGTCTTGAGCATCATATGAAACTCTCCCACTAAAAAGTTTACCTAGTTACTATGGGAATTAAATTACTTCTGCAATATGTGTAAGTAGGCCACCCTGCTGTCTTTCCCAGCAACTTCATTTTTTTTTTCCACCTCGGTAGTGATACAGTCACTGTAGAATCGTGTTTCCTCTTAAGGAAAGAATGAGGCTTCTAGCACTGGTCAGCTATATCAGTCATTGTTTCCAGATGCTGTGCATAGTGACAAACTTCTGTTTTCCTTTGAATAACAGTAAACTACTGTGCAGTTAATAAATTACACATGTATTATGGTTTTGAATAATTGGGAATGCAGTTTTCTGAATAGTTGAAGTATTGCATTATCTCTTTGTAGACTCTTGTGTACAAGTGTAATCTTGTTTTGCATTTGGTAGGTGGTATTGGGAGAGTATTTTGTATGAATTTCTTTCATAGAATTCTATTTTAAAAATATTTAAAGTACAATTGAAAAATATTTCTATTAGTAGCAAGGAATGTGGGCACAAAATCATGTTGAACTGCTAACATAAATAGTACAGTCTTTTAAATCAAGGTAATGGGTATTACTTGTGCATACTTAAACAGTAGTCTTGGGCAAGTGTTGAGTCCAGTCAAGCAAAATGAGCATATTTCTAGTGTGTAACGGTTGTGTGATTATAAATAATAAACAAAGTTCATTTTTTATGTTAATTAAGGTGATGTTTTAACTATGCTAGTGTTCCAAAGTCACAGTAACCTGTTGGCTCTCCCATATGTTGTTCAGTCTTGTTTGAACACCATTCTAAAACCATCTTTGGCTGAAAAAGTGGACTAATATTTACATTTTTTTGGCAAAGTATAGAAGTCATACTGCATCATTTTGTTTTTCCATAGAACATAATAAAATTAGAGCAATTTTTAAAGCAAGCAAAGTTTGTGCCGTATCCACTATCTGACAGAAACACTGCTTGTGCAATTGTACGTGCTATTTGGGCTTATGAGGAATGACTGAATGTACAGTTAGCATAGTAGTCAAGCATAACATTCCGTGCTGTAAAAGCAGTTATCTTGCCTCAGGGAGGACAGGGTTATTTAGAGGACAGAATTTAAACTCAAGCCTGGGAATGGGACCTCTTGTGTATGGCATAGGCAAAATCTCATTTGTAATTGAATTTCTGTTTGAGTTGACTTTTTCAGTTCTGTTTGAATTGACTTTTTCAGTTTTCCTAACTTTACAGAGGCAGAAATGTGTCACTGCTTTGAGGCAATGGTTAACACTGAACTGTTTTTAACTGCTTTCTTAATTTCTCTTGCAGTTGGCCTCAGCTGTTCTGGAAGCTGTGGAAAACAATACTCTGAGCATTGAACCTGTTGGCTTGCAACCTGTTCGATTTGTGAAAGCTTCTGCAGTTGAATGTGGGGGACCAAAGTATGTTAAGCTAACAGACAGAGGGGGAATCTGCACTCATTTGAGATAACTCTTGGATTGAGAGAACTGCTATCAACTGATCACCTCATTGACATTTGTATCTCTTAAACTTGTAAATATTTCTTAAAATCTCAGATTTCAAGATTGCTGTTTCAAAATTTTATGGTGAAAGTAAGCAACTAAACTTAAATGTAAAGGTTTCTCCTAGATTAGCATAAAGATACTTTTCTGTTTGGGAGAGCTGCTTGTAGTCAGTGCATCCTAGGTAAAGTAACATTTACTTCTGTGGAGAAAGACCAGCCTGATACTTAAAAATGAAGTCTTTTCAACTAAGGCTATCACCTGAAAAAATCATAAAAAAAAAAAATAGGTATAGAAGTATTACAGGCTGAATGTCAGACATAAAAGAAATGTTCAACATATGTAGCATAGTGGCAAAGTCAGCTGAGAGACACGAGAGGAGATTTGTAAAGTAAACTGTCTGAATATGAGCAGGAGGAATGTAATGAAGAGGGAATGAAAGTGAGGGTGAGTTTAAACCTAAAGTAAGAAGTGTGGATGAATGACCAGATGGTTCATAAGAAAGTCTGGAATGGTCCTAGAGGAATCTTAAGCAAGACTTGATGTCAGGAACTGATACAGACATTAAGGTAAAGTGGGAGGGACTTGCCTGAGGCACTGGGGCTTTGATGAACTTGGAGAGGAAGGGAAGAGATTTCTGGTGTGCTTTAGTGCATGTCAGGGTTAAGCAAACAAAGCCACTGTTAATACAGAACCTTCCAAATTTTGTGAAAGTATTTCTCTGCTGGACATCTTTTAGACAAGTTAACATTTCTCTGTAATACTTACTTTGGTAGACTCAGGTTTGTGGTAGGAGACTTGCATCAAAATGTTTTCATCTAGCTTAAGATTTTTCTATCTTTTCTCATTGCTACTGTTTTTTAATTCTCACTTTTCCTCATTATTTCTGGGTGGAAGAGAAAATACACTTCAAAGGCAGTTTTAATTTCTCCTTCTAAAGAATCTGTATAAAATGAATATTATGTTTTATGACTTAAGCTAGTAAGGATCAAAGACTACAAAATTCAGGCATTCAGATATTCTTCAGCTTACTACTGTCACCAGAAAATGTGTTCTTTGAGCTGTTACAATCCTCAGTCACAGTGATGGAACTGCTCAAGGGGTGGTGATTTCAAGTCCAAGAGGCACCACTGTGAGCTGCAACAGAGAGTGGGGACAGCAAGAAGCTACTGAAACAAGTTGTGTGGCATTAAAGAGCAATTGGCAAACTAGTCTAAAATTGTTGTGGTTCAAGCAACTTTCCTGCATCTTGATAAAGGACTCAAAGAGGGCACTTGTTTGCATCAGTCAAAAGTTTAGTGAGAGTTCTAACCTTTTTTTCTCCAATGTGATCCAGACTAATTGGCTGGGCATAGGTTAATATTTTGAACGGTCCATGTGCAAACTGTACGTTAGTTACTTTAGATGTGTGAAGTCTATTTTTTTCGTGCTTTTCCCACTGTCACATAGTGACAAACACTTCTATGTTACTGCTTGTAGTTAAGTAAGAGGTGAGGAATGTGCAGTATTTAAGCCTAATTTTGCAGCAAATGTGCTTTGTCTTAAATATTACTGGCACCGAATGGGAAACAGCTGTTTTGGTTTTTACTTAATCAGGGTAGCAGTTCCGCAGTTTCATGTTTTCTATTTTAAATGGTGAAAATCACTATTTTTATTGAAACCACGTTCTTTAATAGGTAGCGTAACGTAGACAAGCAGTGTAAATAAATAGTAATGACAATTAGAATAATGCTCCTAAAGGAATTCTTTTTATTGTACAATCGCCTGGAGGATAGAGGGAACAGATGCATAAAATAGCAGGTAATAAATTGCTTAACAGCAAAACAAGGAATGGAGGTCAGGGAGCTGTGATAATAGCGAAGAAAGGTTCTCGACATACAAAAGTTATTGAACAGTGCCTGTGCTGGTGTGTAGGAAGTATTGCCTTAACAAAAGGCAGCTGGGTTTCCCCACAGGATCCGAGTAATTGTCCCCATGGGGAACAAAGCAGTAAGCTGTACAGAGCAGAACTCAGCCATTAGTAGTAGCTGTCATGCCAGCGTTTAACCTGGTGTGATGGAAGATAACGTATAGAAGGTGGTTCTGTTGCCAGAAGGGAAAAAAGGGCTCTGTTTTCTTAGCATTAAAAATCTGTTTGTCTGCTCACAAAGGCTTGGCTGTAATTGTGATCAGCTTGCTTCAGCCACTGTAGTATTTCTTGGATCAATGGACTTCTGTCAGGCCTCATAAATTACTGTGGAAAATCACATACAGTCTTCAGTTTTCTCCTGTCTTGCATGATTTTGTGGGCCAGCTGCAGACTATCTAAAAGGGCCTCTGGGCCACTGTTTAGAACTGTAGAAGCTTAATAATTTTTGTTTCACTTTTGAAAGGCTGCTGCTTCTTATGCTCCCTAATTTCATGAGATAGAAATGGAAGGGAGAAGAGCCAGCAGCTTTCAAAATCAATGAAACAGCAGATGCCATGACAACCCAGTTCATCTGAGATACCGCAATATAGAAATTCCAAGTAAATCACATTCCTGGGGTATTTGCATAGTATTACTAGCAGTTTCTTCAAGAGATGTAAAACTTTAGAAAAATAGGCCTGAATTTTTTTCTGACGTGCAACATCAACTAGAAATCTATTAAAAAAAAATCTGTTTAATTGTTGGAATCGATGATTTAAACCAAGTTTATTTCACACATAAGGAGTTAAGGAGTTCCCATTGTTCATGTTTGACAGTCTGGAACTAGCGAATGTGGAAGTACCTGACCAAAGCTGACAAAAGATTTAAAAATCAGGAATATATCACGATGCACTGGTGTTGAAACAAAATTAGTCCTTGTCAAGCTAAAATAGTTGACATCATTTTAAAGTTACAATTATTACATAAAGGCAGAGAGTTGAGTATCTGAACTAATACAAAGTAATTACATTAACGCTTTAATTACATGTGGGTGTTAGACATTAATGTCGGATTTATTTATTAAATTACGTGAATGTTATATTTTGTAGGAAATGTGCTCTCAGTGGACAAAGCAAGTCGTGCAAGCATAGAATCAAATTAGGAGATTCAAGCAGCTACTACTACATTTCTCCTTTTTGTCGTTACAGGGTAAGAAATTTAGCATGATTTAATTTTGAGCAGTATTTTTTCCATAACATTATACGAAATATTAACCACTATTTTTATTATATTGTCTCAGATCACTTCTGTGTGCAACTTCTTTACATATATCCGATATATACAGCAAGGACTGTTGAAACAGCAAGATGGTGAGTAGCAAGTCGTGATTTACTTGTATAAACATGGAATTTATATAGTGCATGTGGCTAAAACTTGCTGTTGATTTTAGTTATGAGAACTTGGTGATACCTACCCTCCCATGAAATTAGAAAGAAAAAACAGTGCTTTTTAGTCCATTTAAAAAATCAGATTATTAAGGAAGAAATTTCATTTAAAATTCTGTGACAAGGGGAGTTAAGCGACGATTTTTCTATACTGTATTGAAAAATTAAGGCTCTTTCACAAAGTGTGGAAATATGACCTTTTCTCACTGTACATTGTTTTATTCTTCCAGTTATATTGTTTTGTTCTTGTTCAAGCTTGAATACAGCCTGTTTTTTTGTTCCAACACATTGAATAACCTGTGTAATTTCACTCAAAAAAAAATAAAAGTGTTGCATTGGTTAGAGAGACCAGAAAATCTTCAGTTGGTTTGATCTGGATTCTTTGTTCGCTTTGTGAATTGGCACATCTTACATCTTTTCTCATTTTGTACGCTGAGGACTGACAGGGATGACAATGTTTTTTGGTTATTTTTTTAAAGAAACAACAACAAAAAGCAGGAAATTAGGCTGTAATTGTTTATCTGAATGCAGCTGAAAACTACGCACTTGGTCTTTGATGTGGCATTGCAAGGTCTCTTGATTAAGACTCTGTTCATAAATGTAGCTGCTAATGTAAGGCTTCATTTCTCACTGCACCTCTCTCATCCACAACCCAAAAGGGAAATGCGTTTTTACTGCTGTTGCTTCAGGCTGTTTATTTTTCCCCACCAGAGTTACCTGGCTGCTTTGTTCCTGCCAAGATAGCATATCCAACAGCTGCCTATTGAAACTCTTATCTGGGCAGTGAATCGGAAATTTGCTTAACTGGGCTATTTGGTTTCAGTATGTCTGTATAAATGTAGATGGCTATGAACGTGTATATGCTGTATGGCTGGATTTTAGAAACACTCTGTGTATTTTCATCTATACTCATCTCTTCTGATATACCCCACTTTGAAGAGCTCAGGACTTCAGTAAAACCAAAATCCCATATCTAACTTGAAGTATTCCTGAGATGACAGACTGTTCATTACCCAAGCAGTGCTATTTACTTTAATTTCTAAAGGGGTTTATTTTCATTGAATTGACCAAAAAAGCTACGTATTCTGTATACAAAATTATTTTTAACAAAAGTTTCAGAAAGTGGGAATTGTTACTGAATTACTGTCATTGGCAAAGGCCTTGAAAACGCGTCATTTTAAGATGTAATCTGGTTTATATTTAAAGGCTTTTACTTTCCACAAAAGGACTGTGGCTGTTTAACAACCAATGGGCAGCTCAGCTCCACCGTGCTGTTCTTTCTCTCTCTCCTTCTTCTCAGATGAACAGGGAGAGGAAATGTGATGGGGGGAAAAAAGCAAAAGATGCAGGTTGAGCAGTTTAATTACAGGAAAAGGATTAAAAAAAAAAAGTTAGCTCCTTCCCAGTAAGACCCAGTACAAAGACATATATAGCTTCAACTAAATATTGTTTACCTCATTATTAATGAGATAAAGAAATTGACTTAGTGTTTTATCCATCAAAATGTTTTCAGCATCATCAGAATTACTTATTTTTCACAAGTAACAAAAAATTGGGCTTGGTTTTTCAGATCAGTTGTCATCTTTACCATTAAAAAATCTCGCATTTGTATCTTTATGTAAATACTCCAACAACATCTCTAGAAGAATGTGGGCACTCCTAATTGCCCTCATTGTTCATATTTCTTCTGCTAAACCATATCATTTTTGAGACGGAGTTCACTTCTGCAAAAATGCTTTTTGAAATATGGTACAGGAGACCTTGACCTCAGGTTAATAACCTTTGTATTCAGTCTACATCATAATCTTGACTGCATGGAAATAATTTTTGTCTGGAATAATTATATACTCAATTATTTTGATTTGTGTTGCAATTAGGTTTAACAGTATAAGGTATGCACCAGGCTCATCATGTTTGGCAAAATACAGATAAAATTAAAAAAAAAAAGTCTTTCCTCCCTAATTCATTGCTGCTGTCAGATTTCTGATAGGGAAAAACAAAAGAAGGAGGAAGAAGGATCGAATGGAAAAATTACAACAAAATTATAGGTTTTGTGATGAAACAATTTTTACTTAGTCAACAAGTTCTACTTCTTTCGTTTTGCGGTCTTTTAATTATACAGAAAAATGAATCAGTGGAAAGGACAATTATATTGAGAAACTGTAATTAATTAAAGCTGAAAAGAAGTACTGATGTAGTTTTGTTCCCCAATTAAAAAAAAAATCTGAAATTTAGTCTTTTAATTGGGCTGTCTCTTAGAATTTTCAAAATATTTTTTTTTCCAAAAACAATCACAAATAGCGCTCACATTTTAATCCTGGTTTCACTAGGTGTTTGTTACTTCTTAAGTTTCCTTAAACTGAGGCAATGTGTATATTTCAGTTAAAATATTAACTCGCGTTAATGACGTTTTTATATGTTTCAGTGGATCAGATGTTCTGGGAAGTTATGCAGCTGAGAAGAGAGATGTCACTAGCAAAACTTGGCTACTACAAGGAAGAACTCTAAATCTTTTTACTCTTGCGCATGCATGAACTTCATTTAATATACATAACTCTAAAATTTCGGAATCTTTTTTTGTCACTTGATATTTATTTCCACAAAGTGGGTCCAAGATCTTTCTCCTTTTGCAGATTGCACTAAGAAGTACTGTGATTGTTTTAAACTGACCTATGCTGTATATGCGTACATAATATCTAGTTGAACAAATGTGGTAAGCACTTGCAGGTGTATTAGTGATTGTAATTTACATTAAAAAACAAAACTTCTGATTAAATAAATGTTAGTCTGAAGCAGAATCGGTTGTCTGTTCTTTGTGATGCAGAATGTTGTGAACCTCCCTGGAAAGCTAAGTAATTCCAAACTGACACTGAGGTGGTTTTATGATGAAGGCATGAATGTCTGGTATTTTCCTCAGTGTAGTGTTTAGATGCATGTATGTATCTTCTATATGTATGTATGCCGATACAGTTAACAGACAATTAGGAGAACTTGATATTCTTATAAGTGCTGCTTTCCTATATTTTTTTTTTTGTTTTTAAAGCAATAGAAGAGAATTGTGTACTGTGAAGAGTCAGCAGCATAATTGGGCTGTCCTCTCTCACTAAAGTAGGATGCTTTTCAGACATCAAGGAACAGTGAAGTTTCCTCGGTCCCTCTTTGGCTCTTATTTAGACAAGTTTGAAATCTGGCCTGACTCCTATCTGACTACTAAAAACTTTTCTTTCCCTCTAATTTGCTCTCATTAGAGTTTTAAACAAATTAAAAAAAAAAAAAAAAGATTCTTCTACTTTTTTGAAATTTCCAATTTCTCTGTTTTATACATCAGTTTGCCATAGCTGTCTTTATACCTGCAAAACATCTATTCTATGAGTTTTGTTAGCATATTGATAGTAATTTACACGAAACATTAGTTGTCAGTCCATAGCACTTTGTCTGCTGCTCCTTGGTTGTCATGCTCAAGCGGGGGCTGCCCACAGGCAGCAGCTCCCCAAGACCTGCTCCCACATGGCTCCGTACCACAGGGTCCATCCCCCAGGAGCAAACTGCTCCAGCACGGGTCCCCCACGGGTGGGCGGCAGCTCCCCCCAGACCCCTGCTCCTGCGTGGGCTCCTCTCCACGGGCTGCAGCTCCGGCCTGGGGCCTGCTCCTGTGGGGGCTCTCCATGGGCCACAGCCTCCTCCAGACCACATCCACCTGCTCCAACGGGGGCTCCTCCACCCATGGGGGGGCTGCAGCGTGGAGATCTGCTCCGTGTGGGACCCATGGGCTGCAGGGGGACAGCCTGCTCCACCAGGGGCCTCTCCACAGGCTGCAGGGGAACTGCTGCTGCCTGCCTGGAGCACCTCCTGCCCTCCTGCTGCACTGACCTGGGGGCTGCAGGGCTGCTTCACTTTTTCTTACTCCTCACTCCAGCTGCTGTTGTACACTTTTCTTGAGGAAAAAGTTTTTCCTTTCTTACAGAGGCTCAACCAGAGTCACTCAGTGGCTTGGCTCTGGGCAGAGGCAGGGCCCTTTGGAGCCGGCTGAAACTGGCCCTTATCTAACATGGGGCAGCTGCTGGACTTTTCTCACTTAGGTCACCCCTGCAGCCTGCCAAAAAACCTTGCCACGTAAACCCATAGCAGGTAGACTTGTTATATAAAAGCCCTTTTGGAAAAACACTGGGTCTTGATCATGATAACCATTTATGCAGTTAAAGCAGTGGCCGGTGAAGGGGCAAAAACATAAAATGGAAGCTTATGGAAGTTCTCTAAAAAGAAGCATCTCGTCTTAAAGGTTACAGATTTCTTCTGTTTGATGCCAAGCAAAAATAACATTTTTTTTCATCACTTTCTTACTGGAATGTGTTGTCCTCACCCTTTTTTAAAAAATAAATAGAATGAAGAGCAAAATTTAATACCATATTTGTGTTGTGTGCACAGATAAGTGCCTGAAAATGCTTTGCTAGTGTTAGCATCAACCAGGCATTTCCATATCAAGATTAAAACAAACAACCGGGCCCAAATCTTTTACTAGTAATCGACTATGTCCAGCCCAGGCAATTTCAGTCTTAAATATTTTTTGTCAATCTCCTATCACTGAGTAGATACTACTACTGGTTCCTGCTGTAGAAACATGGAAGAGTTCTAGCCTCAGCTGTTAGGAACAGGTTGTTTCTTAGGTTGGTTAAGCTAAGGAACCTGGTTTCATTCAGTCTTAGAAAACAAATTGTATTTGTTGACTCAGAAATGCTTCCTAAATGATTGCTAATACTTAGTTTACATAAAGATATCAAACTGTTTCCAGGATTATCTAATAGTAGTTAAATGATAGTTTGTAGCTGCTGTTATTCTGACTTAATAATCCTTTACAAATGTTGCTCATTTAAGCAAACAAGTCAAAGATTTTTTTCTATACATGATAGCGTCAAGACAAAATGTATCTAAAATTTATTATACAAGAGGCTATTTTCTTGTACTAGGGACTACAAAGATGTACCGCTTAGGTGGTAATGGTTGTTTGGCTTGATTGCATCGATTAGTTTGCTTCTGTTTTCACATTTTGTTCCCTAAATTATTTTCTATATCTTTAATATAAGCTATCTATCACGAGAAACCCATGCCACTATGAGTGTCTGGGCTTGTAACAACTGCACAACAGTTACTTGCCTGGTGAATGCAACTACTTTAGAAAATGGCCTTATTCCACATTTCTTGACTTCATTGAAGCTTTTGTTTATAACCAAATGTCTCTTACAGATACCTACTCAAAATACCTGAATATTTTTTTCTCCTCTTTGCTTATGGATGACACAACAGGGGCAATCTTCGGTATGCAAAGGCCAAGTGAGAGAAAGTGAAAGTTTGCTGCTGGCCTTAAATACGTTAGTTGAATGCGTAGCCTTCCCATAGGCTTTTCAAAACTACCTGGAACAAACAACTTCATCTGTAATTTAATAATGTAAAAGGTCTGCTTCTCTATAAGGAAACTGTGCTGCCAGACAACGATTTTTTTAGAGCAGTTGGATAGCCTGGCGCTCAGCTGCTTAGATGGGATGGTGCGTATGGTGAAACCGCCGATGGCCCTGCACTTACAGCTATCGGAGCGCTTGGTCTTTCACCAATACTTATAATTGCATCACCTGTGTGAAAGTACAGAGACAAGACAAGTAATTTTTATTGCTGCATTTTTTGCGCATGTGTGATTGTGATTAGGATTGGGACCAAAGGTCCCTAATATGAGAACACTAAGCATACTAAACTGAGGAGAGCACATCGCCTTCACCTTGCCTCAAAAGTCCTACTAAATGTTTCTTTACATGTAGCAGGGTTAAAATATATCCCAGATGCTAGTTAGGAAGGAATGAGAGTAGCCGGGATGAAGTCAGCTGAAACCTCTGACAAAAGCACGATGTGCTCCTTCATGCATTTGTGATCACCTGGAAGAGAAACAGCGCGTTTTGCTCAGCCGGACTCTTCGGGCAGCAGGAAAGCAAAACGCTTCTCCTGGCTTGTCATGGATGTGGTGGGAGAAAATGAAGCTCTGCAGCAGTTCTTTGAAGGTAAGAGTAGTTTTAAGGGATTGTCTTAACAATTTGTTGTGGCAGCAAAAATACAGCAACTGTTTGGGATTGATTGAAGACAAGACGAAGAACAAAAGCCCCGAAACAGAAGAAACTCTATTTATACAAAAGTATCATTTAATGCAACACCAAAAAGAAACAGTACAAGTGGTGTAGATGCACTGCAGTGTGTTTTTCTTGGTATTTTGGGGAGAGTAACAAGGAAAGGTGGATCCTGTGGTACGGTGCTGGGAACTGTCAGGAAGAAAACCAGGAAGTGGCCGAGGTCTCCTCGCCACTTATCCCTTCTGCAGCCCTAGTGATTTTCATGAGGCTGGGGAGCTCCCAGCCTCATGATGAGCTCTAACTGATCAAGTCAGGTTGCTGAGGGTTTTCTTTCCACTCAGAATTCCTCTGAAGCTATTTGATTGTAATTGGATCTGAGAAATTAAAAGCCAATATTTTTGTTTGGTTGTCTGGGATCTGTCCTTATGCCTTTTTCCCAAAGTCATTTGACACTCAGGCAGCACCCATCAGTCTTGCCTCTCTTACCACAAAGTTTGCTTTCTATCACATTCCTTAATAAAACTGCATCGCAGGCCCTGCCATAACATTACTCAAAATAGCTGTTAAAAGGCTTACATATTTTTCACTATCTAAATCTTATTTTTTTTACTTCGATTTTCACTTTGTCTCTTTTTTTTTTTTTTTAAAATATATTAACTTTTCAAATAGAAAGCTTCTCTTTCTATATATTCACTTCCTTCTCCTACCTGCGCAGGTATTCTCCATCTGTTACCAGTCTTAATTAAAACTATCCTTTCTATTTGGCTAAAATGGTCAACATTTGTTTCCCAGCGTTTAATTTCTGTTAAATATTTTTTAAAAAGTAGAATTTAAATAATTTTTAAATTGAAATTTAAATTTATTTTTAAAATTCAAATCTAAAAGAGAATTAAAATTTATGTATTTATTTATTTTTGGCTTTCACCAGGTGAAAAGTGACAGCTCTAACTTTTGACTTTGATTTCAGTTTAGGAAATGAAGGTCTGCCTGCATTCCTCAAAGAATTGTTTTTAAGGCAAAAAATTTAAATCAGTGAACCACAATCTAGGGCTGCTAGCAGACAAATGTGTTGTTTATGGATATTACAAAATCCATGCCATGTTTCCTAAGTTCACTTTAAGTCGCAGAGATCAAAAACTAATTAACTTGGTTTTGCTTTCAGCAAAATATTTGTTTTTATCAAGCTATTTGTTCAAGTACTGTACTACATAGCTGTTAAATACTCAAAATAGTGTTGGATATGAATTACATAAAAAGCTGATCACCAGAAAACTTTTTAAGAAGTTCCTTGGGAAATGGCTTTCTGGGAAGTGCGGGCTGGGTTTGGTTGACTTCTGTGACGATACTATGATGGTAGAAAATATATCAGGGATTTTAGCTGTGCGAGCTGTTTAGCTAGAATTACTAATTGTAATTGTACTAATTGTAATTCTAGAATGACTAATTTAACTCTCTTTAGAAGGTAGTTAGGTAGAACATCTGTACGGTGTGAGGGAGGAGGGGGGGGAGAGAGAGAGGAGCCCTGTCAATTCAATTTAATCACGGAAAAAATGAAACATTTTGGAAAGTCATGTTCCTTTAATAATATCGTGTGGTTCTGCTGTGTAGAACTAGAATTTGACAAAGGTCTGCTAAGGTGATGCAACATGAGGGGATGACATTTGTTTCACTGTCTGGACACTGACACTGGATGTATGGCAAG